>NC_086446.1:576369519-576462019 GCF_028390025.1 Pseudophryne corroboree
CACGTTGTACCACAGACTGTCCAGGAGTTGGCGGATGCTTTAGTCCAGGTCTGGGAGGAGATCCCTCAGGAGACTATCCGCCACCTCATCAGGAGCATGCCCAGGCATTGTAGGGAGGTCATACAGGCACGTGGAGGCCACACACTACTGAGCCTCATTTTGACTTGTTTTAAGGACATTACATCAAAGTTGGATCAGCCTGTAGTGTGTTTTTCCACTTTAATTTTGAGTGTGACTCTAAATCCAGACCTCCATGGGTTAATAAATTTGATTTCCATTGATAATTTTGGTGTGATTTTGTTGTCAGCACATTCAACTATGTAAAGAACAAAGTATTTAATAAGAATATTTTATTCATTCAGATCTAGGATGTGTTATTTTAGTGTTCCCTTTATTTTTTTGAGCAGTGTATGTATGTATATATATATATATATATATATATATACATACATACATACATACACACACATATACATACATATATATATATATATATATATATATATATACACACACACACACATATATAGATAGTACATACATCTCAACTTTATAAATATATGGTGGTACACATACCACCAGGGACTGGGAGCGGGAGTTCTGTGACGAGGGACCTGCTGTAGCGCCAGCAGCTCCCCCCGGACTTTCACTATGCAGAGAGCTACGTACTGTAGCTCTCTGCTGGTGCTGCAGCAGCAGCTCCGCGGTCGTGATAGCGGCTTTTGCTGAGATCTCCGTCTCAACAACAAAACATTTGGCTCATCATGGGGGGTTTCCAGGTACTCGGAAAGCCCCCCTGCGTGCGCTACTATTGAGGCTGCAAAGACACAATCGTGCCCCCCTCCTGTTGGGCCAACCTGGCTGTCTCCTCCCAGAGGGGGCAGCTAGAAAGTCGGCAAGTATGCTGTATGTACAATAGAATCATCTCGCCAGCCAGTTGGTTTTCAATTGATTTTCAGAGAAACCAATAGACCTCAGATTAGTGTAAGTGTCCAGGATATCTGCACATAACCACAAACTAATTTTTTAATTGCATGGTTAAACGCAGGAGTATTTACAGTTACCCAGGTCCAGTCTTCCCTGGCCTGTCCCGCAGCTGGAAGCATGGCCAGAGTAGCAGAAGTATAGAATGTGGTTTTACTCTATGGGGGACTTGGATTGTTGAATGGTTCCAACATCTGAGGAAAAAAAACACTTAGCTCAAGCAGGCTGGCCCTACTGCTGTATCTAACGGCCAATAGGATCTTTGGCCCTGTATACATTTCATGCATTATATACATACACTGCACTTTGTATGAGGCAGACAATAACTTGCTATGTGCTAATTATGCCCACTTCATGTACTGGCCACACTCGCTCTAAAATCAAACATTTGGAAACCCTGAGTTTGACCCTGAATTGAGTATTTATATACATAACACAGAATTTGTCAAAAAGATCAATTCACTATACTAACTTCTGCAAAAATTATCTCAAATCTATGTTACTAAAAGAGCACTGTGAGGCATAAATACATGGTATTATGGACTCTTACACAAATATCCCATTTGGCACTCAGATCAGCATAAATTAGGAGCGACATGAACACAAGAAGGGGCAAAATGTACTAAGCAGTCTGTCTCATCAAAAATTCCACTTTCCAGTGATAACTCTGGGATAACTCTCCTCACCGTATATGTGAATATTGTGGTCTAAATTCAGAGAAGAGGTGTATACAATACAATGGTACAAAAATAACACCTCCATGTAAACTGACACTTCTTCCCTATACACTTATCATGAGCAGATAGAAGGGGTGGTCTTCAGTATGCTAACTGTCGGGATCCCGGCGCACAGTATACCGGCACCGGAATCCCGACAGCCGGCATACTGACACTTTTTCTCCCTACTGGGGGTCCACGACCCCCCTGGAGGGAGAATAAAATAGCGTGGCACGCGTAGAGCGCCACCGTGCCAGCAGCGTAGCGAGCCCGCAAGGGGCTCAATTGCGGTCGCCACGCTGTCGGTATGCCGGCGGTCAGGCTCCCGGTGCCGGTATGCTGGTCACCGGGAGCCCGTCCGCCGGCATACCATACTACACCCGATAGGAGGAACAATACGGCTGACAGATTTGTTGGGTATGTAGTCACCTACTATATCATTCACTGAATGTTGGGCTAATAGCTATCCCATTGCACTCAAATCAAACAGCACTTCACTCACTATGTGGAACTCACACACTTAAACCTTATAAAATCACTGGGTCCCTAGGTTTAAAATTAATAAAGTATCTAAGGTATGATCAGGATAACATCACATGAATTAACAAAACAGTATGGGAAGTGGGAGCTGAAGGGACTTATTTTGGAACTAGCGTTTGTAACACAATCTTGCAAGAAAGACCTTTCAGAACCAAACATGAGTGGGGAAAGGCTCTTTTAGTGATCATTGAATACATGAAACCTAATAAGGAACAATGGCCCTCATTCCGAGTTGTTCGCTCGCTAGCTGCTTTTAGCAGCATTGCAAACGCTAGGCCGCCGCCCTCTGGGAGTGTATCTTAGCTTAGCAGAATAGCGAACGAAAGATTAGCAGAACTGCTACTAAATAATTCCCTGCAGTTTCTGAGTAGCTCCAGACCTACTCCTAGACTGCGATCACCTCAGTCCGTTTAGTTTCTGGTTTGACGTCACAAACACGCCCTGCATTCGGCCAGCCACTCCCCCGTTTCTCCAGCCACTCATGCGTTTTTACCTGGGACGCCTGCGTTTTTTAGCACACTCCCTGAAAACGGCCAGTTTCCGCCCAGAAACACCCACTTCCTGTCAATCACACTACGATCACTAGAGCGATGAAAAAACGTAGCTCGAGCTTGTGTAAATCTACAAAGTTTTGTGTGAAAGTACTTAGCGCATGCGCGCTGCGTACCATGCGCATTTTTGCAGTTTTTCCACTTGATCGCTGCACTGCGAAAATCGGCAGCGAGCGATCAACTCGGAATGACCACCAATGTGTGAGTGAATTAGTAAAGTGTGTAATGACAGAAGGAATGTTGAGGTACAATAAAACATGTAGTCATCATATAGCAGAATTTGACAACCAAGGAGAAAGTAGGGATGAAGAGAGTACCATTGTAATGTTTCTTATCAAGCTTTTTCAAACATACAGTACTTTCTAATAAACCATGGACACTCCAACAAGGATTATATTATGTTTGTGAAAATAAGGCTTATAAATGGTTACCAGTAAATTCTTTTGGGATATGTTTTATAGGAACATTGCTACCTGATGCAGTGGTAATACAAAATGAAGATCTAAAAGAAACATATATGAAAGGATTACTCCTGAAAAGAGTAAGAACAGTAAAAAAAGACACAAATGGTACATGAGAAATACAAGCACTTTTTCACACAAGATTGGTTTGGGAAAGGGAAACATAATATCATTTGGTACATGTGGAATAGTGGCTAATCAAAGAATAGAGGAATTATGAGATTTAATAAACAACATCACAGACATGTACGACAATACTTTGGGATTTATAGGTTAGACTACCTTACTGCTGCAACTTCAGAATATTGTGTTACTTTGCAAACGTTGTATGTGTTAAAGTATTGTATATTAGACTCTCCCTGACCATGCAAAGCTTCAAACGGACACTGAAACCCACCTATTCATCAAAGCTTACCCTTCCGATGCATAACCTAGTACTGAGGCTGCTCCTCCATCCACCTGCCTTGAACATCTCTGCTTTGCTTACATACTGCCATCAGGCTACCTCCCGCATGCTTGCACCTCATGTCATCTGTCTGTCGCCCCTTCCCACTAGATTGTTAGCTCCTCAGAGCAGGGCCCTCTTTCCTCTTGTCAAAGCCCTTTTCTCGACACATTTCACTCGCAGCTCTCTCCTACTCAGCGACCATCTTAACCCGTTTTTTCTCCTGCTGGTAAAGACTCATCTCTTTCTATGGCCGCCAGCCCCTAGTAGTACCATGATTACTCCCTCACTACTCACATCTTAGCTGTATTATGTTTGAGAATTGTGGTGCTCTTTGTTACCTGTACTCTATTTTTGTTATTTATTTACTGTAATGCTAAGTTTTGTCTCCCTGTACTGTCCTTTGTACGGCACTGCGAAACACTTGTGGCGCCTTATAAATAAAATGTAATAATAATAACATACTGTACATCACATTCTTCTGATGCTGAAGAAATTATAAAAGAAAGGTTAAATGAAATTACTTGGGCCAAAATTAAATTTGCAGAACAAAATAAATCTGGTGGTGTGATCCCCAACAGCAGGTTCACCTGGTTGAACCTGAGTACAGTACCTGATTCGCATGGGTGGGAAATTAGTTGGGCAACATTATGCTAATATTAGGACGTTTAATATTTTCTGCCATGATAATGTTGTTGATTTTTTATATATTAGTGAAATATTAGTGAAATGCTTCAAGAAGGTTCTTCAATGCATTAAGAGGAAATCAAACGATGCTATTTATGAGAGATATGAAGTTATGATGAGGATAGAAACTGATAAAACAGAAATATGTTGACATATATATTATATCCATGTTTATGTCACTTTCTTTTCTGCAATGTAATATAGGGCATAGAATAAATCACTAGGTGATTCATCATGCCCTACGGGCACATTTCGCACCATCGCAAGGGACTACGCCCCCTTAACCCTTGCACGCCCTTGGGGCATGCAATATTTTTATTATATGGAGTATTAAATCCAATCATAATTTTGTGAGTGGTAAAATATTGCACGGACAAAGGATGGGGGAGGGGGTTGGGGGGTGTTGCAGGTGGGGCAGGGGTGTCACAGGTGGTGGGGTGCCAAGGATGGGGTCCATAGGCGCTGCGGGTGGTGGAGCGGGTGCGAGGGTGCTGCGGGTGAGGTAGGGGGTCTGGAAGTGCCACGGGTGTGGAAGGGGCAGGTGCAGGGGTGCTGCGGATGGGGTCCTGTGGGTGAGGGAGGGGGTGCTGGGGCGTTGCGGGTGGGGTAGTGCCAGCCAGCGGAGAGGAGACCAGTGACTGCAGAGATACTGTAACACAAGGAGCACTGAGAAAAAACAGAAAACGTAGCAGAGGAGGTTAGTACATACCGCCCACTATGACTCCGCGCAGCGTTAGGAAATGAGTGTCAGATCTGGGTTAATATATAGGAGATGAAGATGATATATATACTGTAAGCTGTGCGAGTTGCAGAAGGCCAAACCTGATGGTTTCTTAGTTTTAATAGTAAAAAGCAGGATGGTGATTTCTGTTGTGCGGTGTTGTTTCTATGCACTTTTTTTTCTGGTGGTTTTGAGTTTAGTAAATCAGTGGGGAGCAATTCTATGGGGAAAATGCTGTAATCCCACCAGGATTTTTTGGAGTCATGGTTTAGTAAATTTCCTCCATGAAATTTTAGGGACATTGGGGCAAAGGAGTAATGCCGGCTACACACAGGGCCGGATCCAACTAGGGGCGACAGAGGCGGTTGTCCTGGGACCCCCACACTCTCCCCCGTCATTGTGCCCACCACGGGTCCCCCTGCATTGCGCTCACCGCCGCTCCCCCTGCAATGCGACCACCGCTGGTGCTGAAATCGGAGCACAGCATGATTCAGCGGTGTCTCTGATTTCCCGTTGCACACGGCCGTGGCTGCCCGTCGACTCCGCCCGCCGTGCTGCTTCTAAGACGTCACATCAGAGTGACTCTTGCAAGATTTTGCTGGCGGCGCTGGGATGTCTATGACATGTCCAGGAGCTGAGAGTAAGGCGGCGCCATTTTACTCTCAGCTCCTTTTTCAGCGCTTGACTTCCACATTATTAAATATTATATATACTATATTGTATACAAAATAGCACTGTGTCTGGTTGCAGCACACCGCAGCCAGACACAGTGCTGTGTTTGTATACTATATAATATGTAAAAAAATAAAATAATTATCTCTCTCTCTCTCTATATATATATATAAACAAACATAAAACCACAGCACTCGCCACCCCAGAAGCGGGGTGCGGTGTCTGCACTCACCACTTATAGGGTGGGGTGCATGTAGCCCATGGCCAACTACTTAAATATATACAAACAGAATATTCAGCACCCCACATAGCAAGCTCACTTATCCTCTCATCATCAATAAATAAAATAGGATTTTAATTACCTACCGGTAAATCCTTTTCTCGTAGTCCGTAGAGGATGCTGGGGTCCATATTAGTACCATGGGGTATAGACTGGTCGACTAGGAGCCACTGGCACTTTAAGAGTTTGAGAGTGTGGGCTGGCTCCTCCCTCTATGCCCCTCCTACCAGACTCTAGAAACTGTGCCCGAGAAGGACATCTTCGAGAGAAGGATTTTACACAGAGATTCACACCAGCTCACACAAGGCAAAGCAAGCTAGCTAGCTTGAAACTCAGCGACAGCTGAAACATTACTAAACCAAGTAACAAGGCAGTACTTAACTAAGAACAAAGTCGTACTGAACCATATAACCACTGCAGGATAACGAAGCGCTGGGCGGGCACCCAGCATCCTCTACGGACTACGGAAAAGGATTTACCGATAGGTAATTAAAATCCTATTTTCTCTTACGTCCTAGAAGATGCTGGGGTCCACATTAGTACCATGGGGATGTACGAAAGCTCCCAGAACATGAGGGAGAGCGCAGAGGCTCCTGCAGAACTGATTGACCAAACTTTAGGTCCTCAGCGGCCAAAGTATTGCACTTGTAGAACTTAGCAAATGTGTTCGACCCAGACCAAGTATCCGCTCGGCAAAGTTGTAAAGCCAAGACACCCCGGGCAGCTGCCCAGGAAGAACCCACCTTTTGAGTAGAGTGCGCCTTAACAGATGTAGGACACGGCAAGCCTGCCATAGAATACGCATGCTGGATAGTGAACCATATCCAGCGAGAGAAAGTCTGCTTAGAAGCAGGACACCCAATTTAGTTGGGATCGTACAGGACAAACAGTGAGTCCGATTTTCTGTGACGAGCAGTCCTCTTCACATAGATCTTCAGAGCCCTTACGACATCCAACGACTTTGAAAAAATTGAGGAGTCAGTAGCAACTGGCACCAAAATAGGTTGGTTGATATGAAAAGCCGACACAACCTTAGGAAGAAACTGTTGACTGGTCTGGAGCTCAGCTCCATCTTCGTGGAAGATCAAGTAGGGGCTTTTACAAGACAAAGCCCCCAACTCCGACACACATCTAGCAGAAGCTAAAGCCAACAAAGTGACAGCCTTCCATATGAGAAACTTGACCTCAACCTCCTGTAGAGACTCGAACCAATCTGATTGGAGGAACTGTAACACCACGTTAAGATCCCAGGGTGCCGTAGGTGGCACAAAGGGAGGCTGGATGTGCAAAACCCCTTTCAAGAAAATCTGAACCTCAGGGAGGGAAGCCAGTTGTTTCTAGAAGAAAATGAATAGGGCCGAAATCTGGACCTTTATGGATCCCAACCTCAGGCCCATATCCACAACTGCTTGCAGGAAGAGGAGAAACCGTCCTAGTTGAAACTCCACCGTAGGAAACTTCTTGGACTCACACCAAGGTGCATACTTTTTCCAAATGCGATGGTAATGTTTAGACGTTACTCCTTTCCTAGCCTGTATCAGGGTAGGAATAACCTTGTTTGGAATGCCCTTCCGAGCTAATATCTGGCGTTCAACTTCCATGCCGTCAAACGTAGCTGCTGTAAGTCTTAATAAGCGAATGGCCCCTGTTGCAGTAGGTCCTCCCGAAGAGGAAGAGGCCTCAGATCTTCCAGCAGAAGACCCAGAAGATCCGCGTACCAAGCCCTTCTTGGCCAGTCCGGAGCAATGAGGATTGCCTGAACTCTTGTTCTCCTTATGAGTTTTAGAACTCTTGGAATGAGTGGAAGTGGAGGAAACATGTACACCGACTGGAACACCAACGGAGACACCAAGGCGTCCACTGCCATGGCTTGCGGGTCCCTTGACCTGGGGCAATACCTACGAAGCTTCTTGTTGAGACGGGAGACCATCATGTCTATTTGAGGTACTCCCCAAAGATATGTCACCTCCTTGAACACCTCCAGATGGAGGCCCCACTCTCCTGGATGGAGATCGTGTCTGCTGAGGAAATCCGCTTCCCAGTTGTCTACTCCCGGAATGAAGATTGCTGACAGCGCCAACGCGTGTTTTTCTGCCCAGAAGATGATTCTTGTTACCTCTGACATTGCAGCTCTGCTCATCGTTCCGCCCTGTCGGTTTATGTAAGCCACTGTCGTTACATTGTCCGACTGCACTTGAATGGCTCGATCTCGCAGAAGATGAGCCGCTTGGAGAAGACCGTTGTAGACGGCTCTTAGTTCCAGAATGTTTATTGGAAGACTGGATTCCCGGCTTGACCACCTTCCTTGGAAGGTTTCCCCGTGAGTGACTGCGCCCCAGCCCCGGAGACTTGCATCCATGGTTAGAAGGGTCCAGTCCTGAATCCTGAACCTGCGGCCCTCCAGAAGGCGAGGTACAGTATTTGCAGCCACCAGAGGAGTGAGATCCTGGCTTTCGGCGACAGATGTATTCTCTGGTGCATGTGTAGATGAGATCCCGACCACTTGTCTAGGAGATCCAGTTGGAAGGACCGAGCATGAAACCTTCCGTACTGTGGAGCCTCGTAAGAAGCAACCATCTTCCCCAGAAGGCGAATGCACTGATGAACTGATATCTGGGCTGGCTTCAGGACGTCCCAGACCATTGTTTGAATCACCAACGCTTTCTCCTCTGGCAGAAACACCCTCTGCACTTGTGTGTCGAGGATCGTTCCCAGAAAAGACAATCTCCTTGTCGGCTCCAAATGTGATTTTGGAAGGTTCAGGATCCAATCATGTTCCCTGAGCAGATGAGTCGTGAGAACAATGGACTGCAACAAAGTCTCCCTGGACGATGCCTTTATCAGCAGATCGTCCAGATATGGAACTATGTTCACCCCCTGTCTGCAGAGAGCCATCATCTCTGCCATCACCTTGGTGAACACCCTCAGTGCTGTGGAAAGGCCGAATGACAGCGCCTGAAATTGATAGTGACTGTATAACAGTGTAAATCTGAGATAAGCCTCGTGCGGCAGCCAAATCGGGACGTGGAGGTACGCATCCTTGATATCCAGGGATACCAAAAACTCTCCCTCCTCCAGACCTGAAATCACTGCTCTGAGAGACTCCATTTTGAATTTGAAGGACTTCAGGTAAAGGTTCAGCGATTTCAAGTTCAAAATTGGTCTGACCAAACTATCCGGTTTCGGTACCACGAAAAGGTTTGAATAATAACCTTTGTTTTGCAAATGAGGTGGTACTGTGACTTTTCCAATTTTGGAATTTTGGGATGGCTTCCTGTAGGATAGCCCTGTCTGTCAGCAAGGCTGGCAAGCCTGATTTGAAGAATCGGTGAGGCGGGAGTTCTTGAAACTCCAGTTTGTAACCCTGGGACACAATATCTTGTACCCAGGGATCCAGGCTATATGACACCCAGACGAGTCTTGCACCCACCAAACCGTCGTCCAGGCTGTGTGGTTCACCGTCATGCTGAGGATTTTGAGGAACCAGTAGCAGGTTTCTGTTTCTGGGAGCCTGCGGGAGCAGGCTTTTTTGATTTTGCATGACCCCCTCTAAAGAAGGTGGTAGGAGGCTTGGACTTTTTTGCCCTAGTGGTCCGAAAGGACTGCGATGCAGCTGAAGAAAAAGTTTTCTGCATAGGAGACGTAGCAGAGGGAAGGAAAATAAGATTTTACTCACCGGTAAATCTATTTCTCGTAGTCCGTAGTGGATGCTGGGCACAACTAAAGAAAGCTTTAGGACTACCTGGTGTGCACTGGCTCCTCCCACTATGACCCTCCTCCAGACCTCAGTTAAGATACTGTGCCCGGAAGAGCTGACACAATAAGGAAGGATTTTGAATCCCGGGTAAGACTCATACCAGCCACACCAATCACACCGTATAACTCGTGATATTATACCCAGTTAACAGTATGAAATATAACTGAGCCTCACTAACAGATGGCTCATAACAATAACCCTTTAGTTAGGCAATAACTATATACAAGTATTGCAGACAATCCGCACTTGGGATGGGCGCCCAGCATCCACTACGGACTACGAGAAATAGATTTACCAGTGAGTAAAATCTTATTTTCTCTGACGTCCTAGTGGATGCTGGGAACTCCATAAGGACCATGGGGATTATACCAAAGCTCACAAACGGGCGGGAGAGTGCGGATGACTTTGCAGCACCGAATGAGCAAACTCAAGGTCCTCCTCAGCCAGGGTATCAAACTTGCAGACTTTTTCAAAATTGTTTGAACCTGACCAAGTAACAGCTCGGCAAAGTTGTAAAGCCGAGACCCCTCGGGCAGCCGCCCAAGAAGAGCCCACTTTCCTCGTGGAATGGGCTTTTACAGATTTAGGGTGCGGCAGTCCAGCCGCAGAATGTGCAAGTTGAATCGTGCTACAGATCCAGCGAGCAATAGTCTGCTTAGAAGCAGGAGCACCCAGCTTGTTGGGTGCATACAGGATAAATAGCGAGTCAGTTTTCCTGACTCCAGCCGTCCTGGAAACATCTATTTTCAGGGCCCTGACTACGTCCAGTAACTTGGAGTCCTCCAAGTCCCACGTAGCCGCAGGCACCACAATAGGTTGGTTCACATGAAAAGCTGATACCACCTTAGGAAGGAATTGGGAACGAGTCCTCAATTCCGCCCTATCCATATGAAAATCAGATAAGGGCTTTTGCATGACAAAACCGCCAATTCTGATACACGCCTGGCCGACGCCAAGGCCAATCGCATGACCACTTTCCACGTGAGGTATTTTAGCTCTACGGATTTAAGTGGCTCAACCCAATGCGACTTCAGGAAATCCAACACCACGTTGAGATCCCACGATGCCACTAGAGGCACAAACGGGGGCTGAATATGCAGCACTCCCTTAGCAAAAGTCTGAACTTCAGGCAGTGAAGCCAGTTCTTTTTGGAAGAAAATGTACAGAGCCGAAATCTGGACCTTAACGTAACCCAATTTTAGGCCCTGTTGTCACTCCTGACTGTAGGAAGTGCAGAAATCGACCCAGTTAAAATTCCTCCGTTGGGGCCTTCCTGGCCTCACACCAAGCAACATATTTTTGCCATATGCGGTGACAATCTTTTGCGATCACATCTTTCCTAGCCTTAATTTTTTCAGCGTAGGAATGACCTCCTCCGGAATGCCTTTTTCCTTTAGGATCCGGTGTTCAACCGCCATGCCGTCAAACACAGCCGTGGTAAGTCTTGGAACAGGCAGGGCCCCTGCTGCAGCAGGTCCTGTCTGAGCGGCAGAGGCCATGGGTCCTCTGATAACATTTCTTGAAGTTCTGGGTACCAAGCTAATCCGGAACCACAAGTATAGTTCTTACTCCTCTCCTTCTTAGTATTCTCAATACCTTGGGTATGAGAGGCAAAGGAAGGAACACATACACCGACTGGTACACCCATGGTGTTACCAGAGCGTCCACAGCTATCGCCTGAGGGTCCCTTGACCTGGCGCAATATCTTTTTAGCTTTTTGTTGAGGCGTGACGCCATCACGTCACCTGTGGCCTTTCCCAACGGTGTACAATCATTTTGAAGACTTCTGGATGAAGTCCCCACTCTCCCGGGTGGAGGTTATGCCTGCTGAGAAAGTCTGCTTCCCAGTTGTCCACTCCGGGAATGAACACTGCTGACAGTGCTAACACATGATTTTCCGCCCATCGGAAAATCCTTGTGGCTTCTGCCATCACCATCCTGCTTCTTGTGCCGCCCTGCTGGTTTACATGGGCGACCGCCGTGATGTTGTCTGACTGGATCAGCACCGGCTGGTGTTGAAGCAGGGGTCTAGCCTGACTTAGGGCATTGTGAATGGCCCTTAGTCCCAGAATATTTATGTGTAGGGAAGTCTCCTGACTTGACCATAGTCCTTGGAAGTTTTTTCCCTGTGTGACTGCCCCCCAGCCTCGAAGGCTGGCATCTGTGGTCACCAGGACCCAGTCCTGTATGCCGAATCTGCGGCCCTCTAGAAGATGAGCACTCTGCAGCCACCACAACAGCGACACCCTGGCCCTTGGAGACAGGGTTATCAGCCGATGCATCTGAAGATGCTACCCGGACCTCTTGTCCAACAGATCCCATTGCATGGAACCTACCGAATGGAATTTCTTCGTAAGAAGCTACCATCTTTCCCAGGACTCGCGTGCATTGATGCACCGACCCTGTATTTGTATTAGGAGGTCTCTGACTAGAGATGACAACTCCTTGGCCTTCTCCTCCGGGAGAAACCTTTTTTCCTGTTCTGTGTCCAGAACCATACCCAGGAACAGTAGACGCGTCGTAGGAACCAGCTGCGACTTTGGACTATTCAGAATCCTGCCGTGCTGTTGTAGCACTTCCCGAGATAGTGCTACTCCGACGAACAACTGCTCCCTGGACCTCGCCTTTATAAGGAGATCGTCCAAGTACGGGATAATTATAACTCCCTTTTTTCGAAGGAGTATCATCATTTCGGCCATTACCTTGGTAAATACCCTCGGTGCTGGGGACAGACCAACGGCAACGTCTGGAATTGGTAATGACAGTCCTGTACCACAATTTTGAGGTACTCCTGGTGAGGAGGGTAAATGGGGACATGCAGGTAAGCATCCTTGATGTCCAGTGATACCATGAAATCCCCTTCGTCCAGGCTTGCAATAACCGCCCTGAGCGATTCCATTTTGAACTTGAACCTTCGTATAGAAGTGTTCAAGGATCTCAATTTTAGAATGGGTCTCACCGAACCGTCTGGTTTCGGTACCACAAACATTGTGGACTAGTAATCCCGGCCTTGTTGAAGGAGGGGTACCGTGATTATCACCTGCTGGAAGTACAGCTTGTGAATTGCCGCCAGTACTACCTCTCCTCGAGGGCAGTAGGTAAGACTGATTTGAGGTAACGGCGAGGGGGAGTCGCCCCGAAACTCCAGCTTGTATCCCTGTGATACTACTTGCAGAACCCAGGGAACCACCTGTGAGCGAGCCCACTGGTCGCTGAAGTTCCCGAGACGCGCCCCCACCGCACCTGGCTCCACCTGTGGAGCCCCAGCGTCATGCGGTGGACTCAGAGGAAGCGGGGGAAGATTTTTTATCCTGGGAACTGGCTGTCTGGTGCAGCTTTTTCCCTCTTCCCTTGTCTCTGTGCAGAAAGGAAGCGCCTTTGACCTGCTCGCTTTTCTGAAGCCGAAAGGACTGTACCTGTCAATACGGTGCTTTCTTAGGCTGTGAGGAACCTGAGATAAAATATTTTCTTCCCAGCTGTTGCTGTGGATACAAGGTCCCAGAGACCATCCCCAAAAGATTCCTCACCCTCATAAGGCAGAATCTCCATGTGCCTTTTAAAGTCAGCATCACCTGTCCACTGCCGGGTCCCTAATACCGTCCTGGCAGAATGGACATTGCATTAACTTTGAATGCCAGCCAGGCAAATATTCCTCTGTGCATCCCTCATATATAAGACGACGTCTTTAATATGCTCTATAGTTAGCAAAATAGTATTCCTGTCTAGGGTATCAATATTATCTGACAGGGTATCAGACCACGCTGCAGCAGCACTATCCATGCTGAGGCAATTGCAGGTCTCAGTATAGTACCTGAGTGTGTATATACAGACTTCAGGATAGCCTCCTGCTTTTTATCAGCAGGTTCCTTCAAAGTGGCCGTCCTAAGACGGCAGTGCCACCTTTTTTGACAAACGTGTGAGCGCCTTATCCACCCTAGGGGATATCTCCCAACGTGACCTATCCTCTGGCGGGAAAGGGTACGCCATCAGTAACTTTTTAGAAATTACCAGTTTCTTATCGGGGGAACCCACGCTTCATTCACTCATCTGATGGGGGAACAAAACACTGGCTGCTTTTTCTCCCCAAACATAAAACCCCTTTTTTTTTTTTTTTTGTGGTACTTGGGTTAATGTCAGAAATGTGTAACACATTTTTCATTGCCGAGTGCAACGGATGTTCCTAGTGGATTGTGTATATGTCTCAACCTCGTCGACACTGGAGTCAGACTCCGTGTCAACATCTGTATCTGCCATCTGAGGTAGCGGGCGTTTTTGAGCCCCTGATGGCCTTTGAGACGCCTGGGCAGGCGCGGGCTGAGAAGCCGGCTGTCCCATAGCTGTTACGTCATCCAGCCCTTTACATAAGGAGTTGACACTGTCGGTTAATACCTTCCACTTATCCATCCACTCTGGTGTCGGCCCCACGGGGGCGACATCACATTTATCGGCATCTGCTCCACCTCCACGTAACCTTCCTCCTGAAACATGTCGACACAGCCGTACCGACACACCGCACACACACAGGGAATGCTCTGACTGAGGACAGGATCCCACAAAGTCCTTTGGGGAGACAGAGAGAGAGTATGCCAGAACACACCAGAGCGCTATATAATGCAGGGATTAACACTATAACCGAGTGATTTTTCCCCCAATAGCTGCTTGTATACACAATATTGCGCCTAAATTTAGTGCCCCCCCTCTCTTTTTAACCCTTTGAGCCTGAAAACTACAGGGGAGAGCCTGGGGAGCTGTCTTCCAGCTGCACTGTGAAGAAAAAATGGCGCCAGTGTGCTGAGGGAGATAGCCCCGCCCCTTTTTCGGCTGACTTTTCTCCCGCTTTTTTTAATGGATTCTGGCAGGGGTATTTATCACATATATAGCCTCTGGGACTATATATTATGATTTTTTGCCAGTCAAGGTATTCATATTGCTGCTCAGGGCGCCCCCCCAGCGCCCTGCACCCATCAGTGACCGGAGTGTGAGTTGTGCATGAGGAGCAATGGCGCACAGCTGCAGTGCTGTGCGCTACCTTGTTGAAGACCGAAGTCTTCTGCCGCCGATTTCCAGGACCATCTTCATGCTTCTGGCTCTGTAAGGGAGACGGCGGCGCGGCTCCGGGACCGAACAATCGAGGTCGGGTCCTGTGTTCGATCCCTCTGGAGCTAATGGTGTCCAGTAGCCTAAGAAGCCCAAACTATCTCCAGTCAGGTAGGTTCGCTTCTTCTCCCCTTAGTCCCTCGTAGCAGTGAGTCTGTTGCCAGCAGATCTCACTGAAAATAAAAAAACTAAAATATACTTTCTTTTCTAGGAGCTCAGGAGAGCCCCTAGTGTGCATCCAGCTCAGCCGGGCACAAGATTCTAACTGAGGTCTGGAGGAGGGTCATAGTGGGAGGAGCCAGTGCACACCAGGTAGTCCTAAAGCTTTCTTTAGTTGTGCCCAGTCTCCTGCGGAGCCGCTATTCCCCATGGTCCTTACGGAGTTCCCAGCATCCACTAGGACGTCAGAGAAAGGTGACTTACCCGCGGTTGCCGTGGAAATCCACGCATCCAATGCTTCCCCAAATAGAGCCTGACCTGTGTAGGGTAGGCTCTCCACACTTCTCCTGGATTCCGCGTCTGCAGACCATTGGCGTAGCCAGAGTCCCCTGCGAGCTGATACCGACATGGAAGATATCCGCGCAGTCAGCATACCCAGGTCCTTCATGGATTCCACCAAGAACCCCGCAGAATTCTGTATGTTACGTAGAAACAATTCAATGTCACTTCTATTCATTGTATACAAATTCTCTAGTAATGTGCCTGACCACTTTACTATGGCTTTAGAAATCCATGCACAGGCAATAGTGGGCCTTAACGCCACTCCTGAAGCAGTGTAAATGGATTTGAGCGTAGTGTCAATCTTACGATCAGCCGGTTCTTTTAACGCGGTAGATCCAGGGACAGGCAAAACCACTTTCTTTGAAAGTCTGGAGACAGATGCGTCAATAATGGGTGGGTTTTCCCATTTTTTCCTATCCTCCTCAGGGAAGGGAAAAGCAACCAGAACCCTTTTTGTGATCTGGAATTTTTTCTCTGGGTTTTCCCAGTATTTTTCAACTATAGAGTTTAATTCTTTAGACGCAGGGAAGTTAGCGAGGCTTTCTTATTGTCAGTGAAGTAAGCCTCCTCAACCTGCTCAGGTGGTGTGTCAGTAATGTTTAACACATCTCTAAAGGCCTCAATCATGAGCAGCACCCCCTTTGCAATGGATGCCGCCCCCCCTCAGCACATCCCCATCACTGTCTGCAGTATCAGAATTGGTATCCGTGTCATCCTTGCATAATTTGGGCAAGAGCACGTTTCTGTGGGAACATGCTAGGGGATTTTGCAGGAATAGGAACAGAACCTGACCAAACTGCCATAGATTTCTTCAAAACCTGAGTTTCAGTCTCAGTATTTGCTACCCTAGTAGAGATCTGAAAGATCATCCCTTTAATAGAGGTTAACCACTCAGGCTCAACACAAGGGATCTGAGACAAGGCATTACATTCCTGTGTACATGGAATGGACTCCTCCTGAGAGTAAACATCCTCTGCAGCATATGACAGAGTCCCGAGACATGGCTATGGAAGATAACAAACACCCCCACACACACAGGGAAATGTCAGTTTCCCCCTAAGTATGCCACAGAGATTGGAGCCAACCCACACACAGCGCTGTTTGAGGCAGAAATAACACAACTACCAGCGCTATCTGTGTACCTTAATAGACTACACAGACTTTACACAGCCCCCCCCCCCCCTTCTACAACCCCCGGTACCACACAGGATAGCTGGAGATGCTTGGAGGGACAGCTTTCCCTGTCAGCATCTCTGTATCAGGATCTGCAGACAGGATAATGGCACTGAACGCTGCTGGGTCCGCTCTGAGAAGCTCGGCCCCCTGAACATGGCGCTGCTTCCCACTCTTCAGTTGTTTTATACTGGTCTGAGATTAGTGCTGGCAGCGTTACAGAGGTCCCTGACAGACTTGTAGACCAGTGTAGGGAATCGGCGCTGGCTCAGGGCGCCCCACACAATGTACCGCTGAGCCTCTGGAGTGCTGTTAATACTGCGCTCCCACCCTGTTGCCACCATCTCCACACCGGCTCCCCGCTTGTCAGGGGGGCCGGTGACTCACTTGCCACCGGAATCTTCTGGATCTGTATGTCGGTGGCGGCATGCTGCGGGAGTGAGCAGTCGTCTGGAGTGGCTAGCGATCATCACCCTCAGGAGCTAATGTCCTGTCAGCAGAGATAGTGGGTCAGACCCCTCAGGGCGGACACTACTCCCCCCCTTAGTCCCTCGAAGCAGGGAGGCTGTTGCCAACTGCCTCCCTGTACCTAAACTAACTCTTAGAAAAAAATAAAACTAAAGCTCTAGGAGCTCCCCTAGCTGTGACCGGCTCCTCCGGGCACATTTTCTAAACTGAGTCTGGTAGGAGGAGCCAGCCCACACTCTCAAACTCTTAAAGTGCCAGTGGCTCTGAGTGGACCCGTCTATACCCCATGGTACTAATATGGAACCCAACATCCTCTAGGACGTAAGAGGGATGATCACTTATTTATTGATATTGTGAGGATGAGCTTGCTATGGTGAGTGCTGAATTTTCTGTTTGTGTGTGTGTGTATATATACACATATATATATATATATATATATATATACACACACACACACACACACACACACACACACACACAGACATGTATCTATATATATGGTCCTTCCACATGTAAAACAGAAATGAAGGGTGCACTTTTTGACTGAAGTATAAAGCTCACATTCATCTCAGTTAAAATTCATCAGCATAGAAACCGTTCCCTTAGTGCTTCAGGATAGTCGCCAGATATACGATCCACGATACTGTGGGGCAGATGTATTAACCTGGAGAAGGCATAAGGAAGTGATAAACCAGTGATATGTGCAAGGTGATAAAGGCACCAGCCAATCAGATTGTAACTGTTAATTTACATATTGGAGCTGATTGGCTGGTGCCTTTATCACCTTGCACATATCACTGGTTTATCACTTCCTTATGCCTTCTCCAGGTTAATACATCTGCCCCTGTGTCTCTATGATATTCAGTACAGTCCTATGTTCATCGGAACCGGCATGTGACATCAGCGTGTCCATTACATCGTCCATCTGCAATGTATTTGAGCTTTATACTTCAGTAAAAACATGCTTGTTAACTTTTACTCATTGAGTGCACCCTTAATTTTTGCTTTACATATATGTATCTATATATGTACACACCGATTCCAGGGGCAGCACTCCGTAATAAATCAAATAGAAACTGTGCTGTTTTGCAAAACAGCACTGTGTCTATTTGATTTATTACGGAGTGCCGCCCCTGGAATCGGTATTGGACACACTGACCGAGGGCAGTTTGACTGGAGGGCACCTGGCCAAGTATGCCCCGTGTGAGCATGCGAGTGCCGGTATCATGATTATATTATATATACATACAGTGGGGATCGAAAGTTTGGGCACCCCAGGCAAAAATTCATTTTAATGTGCAAAAAGAAGCCAAGGAAAGATGGAAAAATCTCCAAAAGGCATCAAATTACAGATTAGACATTCTTATAATATGTCAAAAAAAGTTCGATTTTATTTCCATCATTTACACTTTCAAAAGAACAGAAAACAAAAAATGACGTCTGCAAAAGTTTGGGCACCCTGCAGAGTTAATACCTTGTACTGCCCCCTTTGGCAAGTATCACAGCTTGTAAACGCTTTTTGTAGCCAGCCAAGAGTCTTTCAATTCTTGTTTGAGGTATCTTCGCCCATTCTTCCTTACAAAAGTCTTCCAGGTATGAGATTCCTGGGCTGTCTGTGATGCACTGCTCTTTTAAGGTCTATCCATAGATTTTTCAATTATGTTGAGGTCAGGAGATTGTGAAGGCCATGGAAAACCTTCAGTTTACGCCTCTTGATGTAATCCACCGTGGATTTTGAGGTGTGTTTAGGATCATTATCCATTTGTAGAAGCCAGCCTCTCTTTAACTTCAGCTTTTTTCACAGATGGCATCAAGTTAGCGTCCAAAATTTGCTGGAATCTTATTGAATCCATTTTTCCTTCTACTCGTGAAATGTTCCCTGTGCCACTGGCTGCAATACAACCCCAAAGCATGATTGATCCACCCCCATGCTTAACACTTGGACAGAGGTTCTTTTCATTAAATTCTGTGCCCTTCCTTCTCCAAACGTACCTTTGCTCATTCCGGCCAAAAAGTTCTATTTTAACCTCATTGTTCCACAGAACTTTATTCCAAAATGCATCAGGCTTGTCTATATGTTCATTTGCAAACTTCAAACGCTGATTTTTGTGGTGAGGACGTAGAAGAGGTTTTCTTCTGATGACTCTTCCATGAAGACCATATTTGTACAAGTATCTCTTTATAGTGGAATAGTGTACCACAACTCCAGTGTCTGCCAGATCTTGCTGGAGGGATCATGCAGTCAAACGTGGATTTTGACTTGCTTTTCTCACAATCCTGCGAGCTGTTCTGTCTGATATTTTTCTTGGTCTTCCAGATCTTGCTTTAACTTCCACTGTTCCTGATGACTGCCATTTCTTAATTACATTCCGAACAGAGGATATGGGCATCTGATAACGCTTTGCTATCTTCTTATAGCCTTCTCCTGCTTTGTGAGCGTCAACTATTCTCAGTTTCAGTGTTCTACACAACTGCTGTTGCCCATGGTGCTGATTGTTGGAGCAAGGTCAGATGAGTCTGGGCTTTTAAAACCTTTGAGATTGACATCACCTGGTCTTTCCAGACGATGATTGAGAACAATCCATGACACTGCCAGGTCTCAGCTGTCCAAAGGGGGCAGTACAAGGTTTTAACTCTGCATGGTGCCCAAACTTTTGCAGACGCCAATTTTTTGTTTTCTGTTCTTTTGATAGTGTAAATTATGGAAATAAAATCAAACTTTTTTTGACATGTTATAAGAATGTCTAATCTGTAATTTGAGGCCTTTTGGAGATTTTTCCATCTTTCCTTGGCTTCTTTTTGCACATTAAAATGAATTTTTGCCTGGGGTGCCCAAAACTTTTGATCCCCACTGTACATATATACACATACTGTATGTATATATATATATATATATATATACATATTGTGACAAGAACACTGGGATAGTATTTGAGGGCAGGTATGTTTGTCCCAGGTTCTTGTCTTACATGTTTTAGAAAATGGAAACTTCTAGGAAAAATGCTTTTGTTTTGTCAGAACCTTTTCAGTTTGCTGTAAAAGCTGGGTAAAGGCTCTGAGAGAGAGATAAGGCGAGTTCTAGACATTGGGCCCAGTTCGGGTCTTTGGCCTCACAGAAGGCTAATCAGGCTTTCAGCTGTGTAAGAGTGTTATAGAGCTGCTGGCCTGATTAGGGTGTGCAGACTGCCTGGGAAAACTGCAGGATCTCTGTGTGAGAGACACGCTTCCTGATACAAGTGAGCTATACAGGGTACTGGAGAACTCAGTGTTTTTGTTTAGTGATAGTTAGGAACATCTTGTGTTTAGTTAGTGCCGGACAGGCAAGGTATTTTCTTTTGGTGTTTGTTTTATTTTCTGTTTCAATAAAACTGGCCGGGGCCAGTTGTACCAGACACTGGACTTGTGTTGTTCCTCAGCTGCTGCGTGCTGCCATATTCCCCAGGAAGAGACGCCTTGCACCCCTACAGTGTTACAACTTGGTGGAGAATGCGAGCATGCCGTTCTGCGCATAAGTGAAAGCAGCAGCTTTGTGAGGCCTGCAGAAAACGGTGGTTTATGCAGATACAGCCCAGTGGGAAGTTACTGAGACTCACCCCTGAGGGTTTGATATATGTCCTGGGTGAAAGCAGCTACAAAGCCGCCTGGAAAATCTGTCGACATGGAGGATCTGCTTAAAGCCTTGCTGCAAGCTACAGCGGCTCAGCAGGAGGCCAACAGACAGCAGCAGGTGGCAATGGAGGAAAATAGGAGACAGCAGCAGGTGGCAATGGAGGAAAATTGGAGACTACAGCAGGAGGCCAACAGACAGCAGCAGGTGGCAATGGAGGAAAATAGGAGACAACAGCAGACAGCTGTTGACGAACTTTACAGGCAACAGCGTCAGGATAGAGAGGCCTTAGCAGAAGTGGTGCAGAGACTTGCAGCTCGGGTTGGAGATGTGGCCGTCAGTGCTCCGACCAGCTCTAGTTCTATACGGGCCAGTCACTTCCTGCAGAAAATGACAGAGGCTGATGATGTGGAGGCCTATCTGACCACGTTTGAAAGGACTGCCGAGCGTGAGAACTGGCCGAAAGCACAGTGGGCCAGTCTGCTGGCACCTTTCTTGTCAGGTGAGCCCCAAAAAGCTTACTTTGATTTAAGCCCTGCTGAGGCTCGGGAGTATGATAAACTAAAGACTGAGATCCTGACCCGCCTGGGAGTCACGCTGTCAGTACGAGCACAACGGGTGCACCGTTGGGTGTACGCCATGGAGAAGCCTCCGCGCTCCCAGATGCACGACCTTATTCAGCTAACAAAAAAATGGCTACAGCCAGAGACATTAACTGGTCCTCAGATGGTTGAAAGAGTCGTCATGGACCGCTACTTGAGATCTTTGCCCATGGTCCTGCGCAAGTGGGTGAGCCATGGATACCCGGGTACTGCTGACCAATTAGTGGACATGGTAGAGCGGTATTTGGCAGCAGAGGAACTACTGATGACTACCCAGCAACCCATAGATCCTCGACAGCGCCCTTCAGTAAAGACTGGTAAGACTGTTCCGTGGGAAAACGTTGCTGGGCGGTTAAGAGAACGCAAGGCTGGAGAGACTGTAAACACTGGCCCTGGAGACAGGCCAATGGGGCTAGAACGGTCTATGTTGCCCAAACGGGTTGATAATCGTGTGGTTAAATGTTTTAGATGTGGTATGCCAGGTCATGTTATTGCCAATTGCCCAGTCATGCAAGAACCCATGCAATGTGATGCTGCCTTTGAATGTCGCAGAATGTCTTTCTTTGCTAGGTTAGCCTGTACTGTGGTACCTTCACCTGAGCTGGAAAAACAAATGTGTGATGTGTTCTTAGAGGGTAACCGGGTAGAGGCCTTGCTGGATTCAGGAAGTTTAGTTACCCTCGTGAAAGCTGGGTTAGTGAACCCCTTAAAGGTCCAGCAAATACCTATTGGGGTAACTTGCATACATGGGGATACCCAACATTATGTCACTGCTGAAGTGAATATAGAAACTTGTTGTGGGTCAGCAATGGTTAAAGTGGGACTGGTCCCCACCTTGGTGCATGAGGCCATAATAGGGAGGGATTTTCCTCATTTTTGGAAACTGTGGGAAGCACGGTTATCAACAGATGTGAGAAGTAAAGAGCCAGTTGATAATACCGGTGATTGTAGGGATGTACGTGTGTCTTCGGAACTTTCTGACCCTTTGCCTTTTGCTAGTTTGGCTGGGGAAGTGACAGATGGGGAGTCCAGTGAGGACCCTCTTGCTGGGAACAGAGACATAGTAGTTAGAACTGAAAGCGTGCCTGACCTGGAGGTAAAGAAGGATCTGTTTGCGTCTGAACAGTTAAAGGATCCTACCTTAATAAAGGCTAGAGAGAATGTTAAGATTGTTAATGGGGAACCTGTGGTACCAGGTGACAGGGTTACATATCCCCACATGGCCATCTGTAATGAGCTCTTGTACCACATTGTCAAAAGGGGTGAGGATGTGGTGGAACAGCTGGTAGTTCCCCAGCCTTATCGGAGAACGGTACTAGATTTAGCTCATAGTCACGTTACCGCAGGACATTTAGGGGCAGAAAAAACCACTGAAAGAGTTTTACAAAGGTTCTTTTGGCCATGGGTTTACAAAGAAGTGTCTGAATATTGTTCTTCCTGTCCTGAATGCCAGTATCATGCCCCTAGACCCCATTTTAGGAGCCCACTAGTTCCCATGCCTATTATAGAGGTCCCGTTTGACAGAATAGCCATGGATCTCGTGGGGCCCTTGTTAAAGTCTGCTCGGGGCCATCAGTATATCCTGGTAATTATGGACTATGCCACTCGATATCCTGAGGCTGTCCCTTTACGCACTATCACAACCAAGGCGATAGCTAGGGAGCTGGTGCAGGTATTTAGTAGAGTGGGAATACCAAAGGAAATTTTGACTGACCAAGGTACTCCATTTATGTCAAGGATCATGAAAGAGTTGTGCAAATTATTCAAGGTCACTCACCTCAGGACGTCCATCTACCATCCCCAAACTGACGGGTTGGTGGAAAGGTTTAATAAAACATTAAAAAGTATGTTAAAAAAGGTTGTTGAGAGAGATGGGAAAAACTGGGATTGTTTGTTGCCCTACTTGTTAATGGCCATCAGAGAAGTTCCTCAGTCCTCTACGGGGTTTTCTCCATTTGATTTGTTGTATGGTAGACACCCCAGAGGGCTGTTGGACATTGCCAAAGAGACGTGGGAAGGACAGCCCACTCCTTATAGTAACGTTATTGAACATGTAACACAAATGCAGGATAGGATTGCAGCCGTGGTACCTGTTGTCAGAGAGCACATGGAACAGGCCCAAAGTGCTCAACAGAGGGTCTATAACCGGAGTGCCAAGATACGGGAATTTGTTCCTGGAGATAGAGTTCTTGTTTTGGTACTCACTGTGGAAAGCAAATTCCTAGCTAAATGGCAGGGTCCATTTGAGATTAGGGAAAAAGTGAATGAGGTTAATTACAAAGTATACCAGCCGGGAAAGAGAAAACCAGAGCAGATCTACCATGTGAACTTAATCAAACCCTGGAAAGATAGGTTGTCTCTGTCAGCGGAGCCTTGCCCTTCGGTGTCTTCACCCCGGTTGCTTCCCGCAGTGAAGGTGTCAGAGACATTATCAGCTGATCAGAACAATCAGGTTAAAGAATTTCTCATCCAAAATAGGGAGATATTTTCAGAGCTGCCTGGCAGAACGACCATAATAAAACATGACATTGTCACAGAACCAGGGGTCAGGGTTCATTTAAAGCCATATAGGACTCCTGAAGCTCAGCGAGAAGCTGTTTCTAAAGAAGTTAAAACCATGTTAGAACTTGGAGTCATAGAGGAGTCTAACAGTGAGTGGTCCAGTCCCATAGTGCTCATCCCGAAGCCCGACGGTAGCATACGCTTCTGTAATGACTTTCGTAAGTTAAATGAGGTGTCCAAGTTTGACGCATACCCCATGCCCCGTGTGGATGAGCTTGTAGAAAGGCTGGGAACAGCCAGGTTTCTCACCACGTTGGAGCTGACCAAAGGTTACAGGCAAATACCTTTATCTGATAGCGCCAAAGAAAAAACAGCCTTTTCGGTTCCGGAGGGGCTGTACCAGTATAAGATGTTACCCTTTGGGTTGCATGGGGCTCCAGCAACCTTCCAACGGGCGATGGATAAAATTTTGAGGCCCCATAGAAAATATGCAGCTGCCTATTTGGATGATGTGGTAATTCACAGTACAGACTGGGGGTCCCATTTGGTTAAAGTACAAGCAGTACTGGACTCAGAGAGGCAGGGTTAACTGCTAACCCAAAGAAGTGCTGCCTCGCAATGGAGGAGGTCAAATACTTGGGCTTCACCATAGGCAGAGGTATGATTAGGCCCCAGTTGAATAAAATTGATGCTATTCAAAACTGGCCTCGTCCATTGAATAAAAAACAGGTAAGGGCTTTTTTGGGAATTACTGGGTACTATAGACGGTTTATTCCCAATTTTGCGACCACAGCGGTGCCGTTGTCAGACCTTACCAGAGGGAAGCAGTCAAATATGGTGAAATGGAACCCTGATGCAGAAAAAGCGTTCCAAGCGTTAAAAGTGGCTTTGTGTTCACAACCGGTGTTGATAACACCAGATTTTTCAAAAGAATTTGTGGTACAGACAGATGCCTCAGAGGTAGGGATAGGTGCTGTGCTGTCCCAAACCAGAGATGGGGACGAACACCCTATCATTTATTTGAGTAGGAAACTCAATGAGCATGAAAAAAGGTATGCCATTGTGGAAAAATAAGAATTTACTTACCGATAATTCTATTTCTCGGAGTCCGTAGTGGATGCTGGGGTTCCTGAAAGGACCATGGGGAATAGCGGCTCCGCAGGAGACAGGGCACAAAAAGTAAAGCTTTAGGATCAGGTGGTGTGCACTGGCTCCTCCCCCCATGACCCTCCTCCAAGCCTCAGTTAGGTACTGTGCCCGGACGAGCGTACACAATAAGGAAGGATTTATGAATCCCGGGTAAGACTCATACCAGCCACACCAATCACACTGTACAACCTGTGATCTGAACCCAGTTAACAGTATGATAACAGCGGAGCCTCTGAAAAGATGGCTCACAACAATAATAACCCGATTTTTGTAACTATGTACAAGTAATGCAGATAATCCGCACTTGGGATGGGCGCCCAGCATCCACTACGGACTCCGAGAAATAGAATTATCGGTAAGTAAATTCTTATTTTCTCTATCGTCCTAGTGGATGCTGGGGTTCCTGAAAGGACCATGGGGATTATACCAAAGCTCCCAAACGGGCGGGAGAGTGCGGATGACTCTGCAGCACCGAATGAGAGAACTCCAGGTCCTCCTTAGCCAGGGTATCAAATTTGTAGGATTTTACAAACGTGTTTGCCCCTGACTAAATAGCCGCTCGGCAAAGTTGTAAAGCCGAGACCCCTCGGGCAGCCGCCCAAGATGAGCCCACCTTCCTTGTGGAATGGGCATTTACATATTTTGGCTGTGGCAGGCCTGCCACAGAATGTGCAAGCTGAATTGTATTACACATCCAACTAGCAAAAGTCTGCTTAAAAGCAAGAGCACCCAGTTTGTTGGGTGCATACAGGATAACAGCAAGTCAGTTTTCCTGACTCCAGCCGTCCTGGAACCTATATTTTCAGGGCCCTGACCACATCTAGCAACTTGGAGTCCTCCAAGTCCCTGGTAGGCGCAAGACACCACAATAAGCTGGTTCAGGTGAAACACTGACACCACCTTAGGGAGAGAACTGGGGACGAGTCCGCAGCTCTGCCCTGTCCGAATGGACAAACAGATATGGGCTTTTTTGAGAAAAAAACCACCAATTTGACACTCGCCTGGTCCAGGCCAGGTCCAAGAGCATGTTCACTTTTCATGTGAGATGCTTCAAATCCACAGATTTGACTGGTTTTAAACCAATGTGTTTTGAGGAATCCCAGAACTACGTTGAGATCCCACAGTGCCACTGGAGGCACAAAAGGGGGTTGTATATGCAATACTCCCTTGACAAACTTCTGGACTTCAGGAACTGAAGCCAATTCTTTCTGGAAGAAAAATCGACAGGGCCGAAATTTGAACCTTAATGGACCCCAATTTGAGGCCCATAGACACTCCTGTTTGCAAGAAATGCAGGAATCGACCGAGTTGAAATTTCTTCGTGGGGCCTTCCTGGCCTCACACCACGCAACATATTTTCGCCACATGTGGTGATAATGTTGTGCGGTCACCTCCTTTCTGGCTTTGACCAGGGTAGGAATGACCTCTTGCTGAATGCCTTTTCCCTTAGGATCCGGCGTTCCACCGCCATGCCGTCAAACGCAGCTGCGGTAAGTCTTGGAACAGACATGGTACTTGCTGAAACAAGTCCCTTCTTAGCGGCAGAGGCCATAAGTCCTCTGTGAGCATCTCTTGAAGTTCCGGGTACCAAGTCCTTCTTGGCCAATCCGGAGCCATGAGTATAGTTCTTACTCCTCTACGTCTTATAATTCTCAGTACCTTAGGTATGAAAAGCAGAGGATGGAACACATACACCGACTGGTACACCCACGGTGTTACCAGAACGTCCACAGCTATTGCCTGAGGGTCTCTTAACCTGGCGCAATACCTGTCCCGTTTTTTGTTCAGACGGGACGCCATCATGTCCACCTTTGGTAATTCCCAACGGTTTACAATTATGTGGAAAACTTCCCCATGAAGTTCCCACTCTGCCGGGTGGAGGTCGTGCCTACTGAGGAAGTCTGCTTCCCAGTTTCCATTCCCGGAATGAAACACTGCTGACAGTGCTATCACATGATTTTCCGCCCAGCGAAAAGTCCTTGCAGTTTTTGCCACTGCCCTCCTGCTTCTTGTGCCGCCCTGTCTATTTACGTGGGCGACTGCCGTGATGTTTTATCCCACTGGATCAATACCGGCTGACCTTGAAGCAGAGGTCTTGCTAAGCTTAGAGCATTATAAATTTACCCTTAGCTATATTTATGTGGAGAAAAATCTCCAGACTTGATCACACTCCCTGGAAATTTTTTCCTTGTGTGACTGCTCCCCAGCCTCTCGGGCTGGCCTCCGTGGTCACCAACATCCAAAACTGAATGCCGAATCTGCGGCCCTCTAGAAGATGAGCACTCTGTAACCACCACAGGAGAGACACCCTTGTCCTTGGATATAGGGTTATCCGCTGATGCATCTGAAGATGCGATCCGGACCATTTGTCCAGCAGATCCCACTGAAAAGTTCTTGCATGAAATCTGCCGACTGGAATTGCTTCGAAGGAAGTCACCATTTTTTTTACCATGGCCCTTGTGCAATGATGCACTGATTTTAGGAGGTTCCTGACTAGCTCGGATAACTCCCTGGCTTTCTCTTCCGGGAGAAACACCTTTTTCTGGACTGTGTCCAGAATCATCCCTAAGCACAGGAGACTTGTTGTCGGGATCAGCTGCGATTTTGGAATCTTTAGAATCCACCCCTGCTGTTGTAACAGTATCCGAGATAGTGCTACTCCGACCTCCAACTGTTCCCTGGACTTTGCCCTTATCAGGAGATCGTCCAAGTAAGGGATAATTAAGACGCCTTTTCTTCGAAGCAGAACCATCATTTCGGCCATTACCTTGGTAAAGACCCGGGGTGCCGTAGACAATCCAAACGGCAGCGTCTGAAACTGATAGTGACAGTTCTGTACCACGAACCTGAGGTACCCTTAGTGATAAGGGCAAATTTGGGACATGGAGGTAAGCATCCCTGATGTCTCGGGACACCAGATAGTCCCCTTCTTCCCGGTTCGTTATCACTGCTCTGAGTGACTCCATCTTGATTTGAACCTTTGTAAGTGTTCAAATTTTTTTAGATTTAGAATAGGTCTCACCTAGCCTTCTGGCTTCAGTACCACAATATAGTGTGGAATAATACCCCTTTTCTTGTTGTAGGAGGGGTAATTTAATTATCACCTGCTGGGAATACAGCTCGTGAATTTTTTCCCATACTGCCTCCTTGTCGGAGGGAGACCTTGGTAAAGCAGCCTTCAGGAGCCTGCGCAGGGGAAACGTCTCGACATTCCAAACTGTACCCCTGGGATACTACTTGTAGGATCCAGGGGTCCTGTACGGTCTCAGCGTCATGCTGAGAGCTTGTCAGAAGCGGTGGAACGCTTCTGTTCCTGGGAATGGGCTGCCTGCTGCAGTCTTCTTCCCTTTCCTCTATCCCTGGGCAGATATGACTCTTATAGGGACGAAAGGACTGAAGCTGAAAAGACGGTGTCTTTTTCTGCAGAGATGTGACTTAGGGTAAAAACGGTGGATTTTCCAGCAGTTGCCGTGGCCACCAGGTCCGATGGACCGACCCCAAATAACTCCTCTTCCTTTATACGGCAATACACCTTTGTGCCGTTTGGAATCTGCATCACCTGACCACTGTCGTGTCCATAAACATCTTCTGGCAGATATGGACATCGCACTTACTCTTGATGCCAGAGTGCAAATATCCCTCTGTGCATCTCGCATATATAGAAATACATCCTTTAAATGCTCTATAGTCAATAAAATACTGTCCCTGTCAAGGGTATCAATATTTTTAGTCAGGGAATTCGACCAAGCCACCCCAGCTCTGCACATCCAGGCTGAGGCGATCGCTGGTCGCAGTATAACACCAGTATGTGTGTATATACTTTTTATGATATTTTTCCAGCCTCCTGTCAGCTGGCTCCTTGAGGACGGCCCTATCTATAGACGGTACCGCCACTTGTTCTGATAAGCGTGTGAGCGCCTTATCCACCCTAAGGGGTGTTTCCCAACGCGCCCTAACTTCTGGCGGGAAAGGGTATACCGCCCATATTTTCTATCGGGGGGAACCCACGCATCATCACACACTTCATTTAATTTATCTGATTCAGGAAAAACTACGGTAGTTTTTTCACATCCCACATAATACCCTCTTTTGTGGTACTTGTAGTATCAGAAATATGTAACACCTCCTTCATTGCCCTTAACGTGTGGCCCTAATAAGGAATACGTTTGTTTATTCACCGTCGACACTGGATTCAGTGTCCCTGTCTGTGTCTGTGTCGACCGACTAAAGTAAACGGGCGTTTTAAAACCCCTGACGGTGTTTTTGAGACGTCTGGACCGGTACTAATTGTTTGTCGGCCGTCTCATGTCGTCAACCGACCTTGGCGCGTGTTGACATTATCACGTAATTCCCTAAATAAGCCATCCATTCCGGTGTCGACTCCCTAGAGAGTGACATCACCATTACAGGCAATTGCTCCGCCTCCTCACCAACATCATCCTCATACATGTCGACACACACGTACCGACACAGCACACACACAGGGAATGCTCTGATAGAGGACAGGACCCACTAGCCCTTTGGAGAGACAGAGGGAGAGTTTGCCAGCACACACCAAAAACGCTATAATTATATAGGGACAACCTTATATAAGTGTTTTCCCTTATAGCATCTTTTTTATATATTTCTAACGCCAAATTAGTGCCCCCCCTCTCTGTTTTAACCCTGTTTCTGTAGTGCAGTGCAGGGGAGAGCCTGGGAGCCTTCCCTCCAGCCTTTCTGTGAGGGAAAATGGCGCT
Organism: Pseudophryne corroboree; assembly: GCF_028390025.1. NCBI lineage: Eukaryota > Metazoa > Chordata > Amphibia > Anura > Myobatrachidae > Pseudophryne > Pseudophryne corroboree. The sequence continues at coordinate 576,399,172 of NC_086446.1, forward strand.
GTGTGCTGAGGAGATAGGCCCCGCCCCTTTTTCGGCGGCCTCGTCTCCCGCTCTTAACGGATTCTGGCAGGGGTTAAATATCTCCATATAGCCCCCGGAGGGTATATGTGAGGTATTTTTAGCCAAAAAAGGTTTTCATTTGCCTCCCAGGGCGCCCCCCTCCCAGCGCCCTGCACCCTCAGTGACTGCCGTGTGAAGTGTGCTGAGAGGAAAATGGCGCACAGCTGCAGTGCTGTGCGCTACCTTAAGAAGACTGAGGAGTCTTCTGCCGCCGATTCTGGACCTCTTCTCGTTTCAGCATCTGCAAGGGGGCCGGCGGCGAGGCTCCGGTGACCATCCAGGCTGTACCTGTGATCGTCCCTCTGGAGCTAATGTCCAGTAGCCAAGAAGCCAATCCATCCTGCACGCAGGTGAGTTCACTTCTTCTCCCCTAAGTCCCTCGTTGCAGTGATCCTGTTGCCAGCAGGACTCACTGTAAAATAAAAAACCTAAGCTAAACTTTTCTAAGCAGCTCTTTAGGAGAGCCACCTAGATTGCACCCTTCTCGGCCGGGCACAAAAATCTAACTGAGGCTTGGAGGAGGGTCATGGGGGGAGGAGCCAGTGCACACCACCTGATCCTAAAGCTTTACTTTTTGTGCCCTGTCTCCTGCGGAGCCGCTATTCCCCATGGTCCTTTCAGGAACCCCAGCATCCACTAGGACGATAGAGAAAGGAGGCTTTGGCCATTAAGTGGGCACTAGATACCTTGAGATATTACCTCTTGGGTAGACAATTCAGACTAGTGACTGATCATGCCCCTTTAAAATGGATGTATGTAAATAGAGGCAAGAATGCTCGTGTAACTAGATGGTTTCTAGCGTTGCAGGATTTTAAGTTTACTGTCGAACATAGACCGGGAACACAATTGGCCAACGCAGATGCATTGTCTCGCATCTTCTGTTTGGGGGCTACAAGTGTTCCGGCCCCTAGGTCGAAACAGGGGAGGGGGATATGTGACAAGAACACTGGGATAGTATTTGAGGGCAGGTATGTTTGTCCCAGGTTCTTGTCTTACATGTTTTAGAAAATGGAAACTTCTAGGAAAAATGCTTTTGTTTTGTCAGAACCTTTTCAGTTTGCTGTAAAAGCTGGGTAAAGGCTCTGAGAGAGAGATAAGGCGAGTTCTAGACATTGGGCCCAGTTCGGGTCTTTGGCCTCACAGAAGGCTAATCAGGCTTTCAGCTGTGTAAGAGTGTTATAGAGCTGCTGGCCTGATTAGGGTGTGCAGACTGCCTGGGAAAACTGCAGGATCTCTGTGTGAGAGACACGCTTCCTGATACAAGTGAGCTATACAGGGTACTGGAGAACTCAGTGTTTTTGTTTAGTGATAGTTAGGAACATCTTGTGTTTAGTTAGTGCCGGACAGGCAAGGTATTTTCTTTTGGTGTTTGTTTTATTTTCTGTTTCAATAAAACTGGCCGGGGCCAGTTGTACCAGACACTGGACTTGTGTTGTTCCTCAGCTGCTGCGTGCTGCCATACTCCCCAGGAAGAGGCGACTTGCACCCCTACAGTGTTACAATATATACATACATATATACACATACTGTATATATATATATATATATATATATAGCCACAGGTCCGGCACACCGTGCTAACTAAATATAACCTTTGCGGTGCCTGCACTAAATACCATGTATAAGTCCAGGCACTCGGCACAATGAAGACCAGCAAGACAGTGGATTAAATTCATCCTGCTGGCTTACTGGTTTTTATTGTGACGAGTGCCGCAACGCTGGATTTATATTATATATTCAGAGAATATGCTAGCCAATTTTATATTATAATGTAAATATATAGGGACATATAGCAGGGAGCAATTCCTGAAAATAGAGCTGTTAATAACAAATGAAAAAATGGCTGCATTCAAAAACAGTCCATCCATAAAGAAGACCAGGGCCAGTATTTACTAAGAATCCGAGTTTGTCCGATTTGTGTTTTTTTTTTTCTAAGTCCCAATCTGGGAATTCACTAAGCACCAATCTCGGCAATGTTTGGACTATTCGTAATGGTTTTAATGACAACGTTCAGAAATACGAATGAATAGACCATCGGTCAAACGCGGCTGTTATTTCATAGAATACGGGCATTCACTATTCATTCGTATTTGGGTGTTAGTTTCTGAGTGCTCAAGTGCGGGTCTGTTTTTTTCCGATTCGTTAAAAAAAGCAGCAATAAAATAGACCTGCTTTTTCCAGTCGAGTTTGGATAACCATGGCCCTCATTCAGAGTTGTTCGCTCGCTAGCTGCTTTTAGCAGCTTTGCACACGCTAAGCCGCCGCCTACTGGGAGTGAATCTTAGCTTATCAAAATTGCGAACGAAAGATTAGCAAAATTGCGAATAGACACTTCTTAGCAGTTTCTGAGTAGCTCCACACTTACTCGGCATCTGCGATCAGTTCAGTGCTTGTCGTTCCTGGTTTGACGTCACAAACACACCCAGCGTTCGCCCAGACACTCCTCCGTTTCTCCAGCCACTCCCGCGTTTTTCCCAGAAACGGTAGCGTTTTTTCGCACACACCCATAAAACGGCCAGTTTCCGCCCAGAAACACCCACTTCCTGTCAATCACATTACGATCACCACAACGAAGAAAAAACCTTGTAATGCTGTGAGTAAAATACCTAACTGCATAGCAAATTTACTTGGCGCAGTCGCACTGCGGACATTGCGCATGCGCATTAGCGACTAATCTCTCCGTTGCGAGAAAAAAATAACGAGCGAACAACTCGGAATGACCCCCAATGCACGGATCAGTGAGATCTGTGCATGGTTATCTATGGGAAAGGGTCTGTTTAGTGTAAAATCTGAAAAAAAAATTGCGTGGGGTTACTTTCGGTCAACAGCTGACCGCAAAGTTCCCACCATTGGCTACAATGGAGCGCATAGGCGCTACATTGTATCTGTGCCGTGTGCTGCCTGACAGACACTACAGGAGCACACAGCCAATCAGGAGAGAGCCATGATGTGGCGCTCCCTGATTGGCTAAAGGGACCCTCTTTGACAGGAGTCAGGGGGGGGTCCTGGCAGTCGGGGAAAGGGGTCCCATGTGTAAACATGGGGCCCCTTTCAGTGCTGCGTCGGGTTTCCGTTTTATTATTTTTCCAAGTACGTGGATTATACAAAGAACAGAAGGTACACTGGATTATGTGAGTATAATTTTTTTCACAGGTACCCCTAGGATTCTACATGGAGAAGAGGACCGAGCCTCGTGGGAACATAGGTAAGTACGTATGTTTGGAGGTGTGCATGTATGTAATAAACTTATACTGTCACGGTGTGTGTGTCCTGTTTTTTGGGGGGTATTTTTTTTAGTAGTAGTACTACAGGTACCAGCGGGCCCGGTTTTCCACCGCATGCTGGTACTTGTGGTTCTCCAAGTACCAGCTTGCGGGGGAGGCTTGCTGGGACTTGTAGTACTGCTACTAAAAACAATATTTACAATTTTTTACAAGGCTATCAGCCCTCCATCCGCCGCCCTTGGATGGGGGGGACAGCCTTGGGCTTCACCCCTGGCCCTTGGGTGGCTGGAGGGGGGGGGCCCTTGATTGAAGGGGTCCCCACTCCTCCAGGGTACCCCGGCCAGGGGTGACTAGTTGGGGTTTTAATGGCACGGCCACAGGGACCGATATCAAAGTGTCCCCCGGCTGTGGCATTATCTCCCCAGCTAGTGGAGCCCGGTGCTGATTTAAAAAATACGGGGGACCCCTATGCTTTTTGTCCCCCGTATTTTTGGAACCAAGACCAGGCACAGAGCCCGGTGCTGGTTGATTAAATATGGGGGAACCCGTGTCATTTCCCCCCCCATATTTTTTCTACCAGGACCGGCTCAAAGAGCCCGAGGCTGGTTGTGCTTAGAAGGGGGGACCCCACGCAATATTTTTCAGAATTTTTTTTTACTTTAAACAACTTTTTAAGGTACACAATGAAGCCCTGCACGGATCTCACAGATCCGGCCGGGATTCCTCGTGTTTTATCAGGCAGTGTTTTACTCATCACTCCCGTAAAACACTGCCTGATATTACGAATCACATCGACATCAGAAAAAACGATTGTGCAAAACTCGGCAGCTTAGTGAATGATCGTATCAGGATTCAAAAAGTTGCAGTAAAATGCACCCGATACCATTCGAGTTCAAACACCCTTCAAAACGGCCAAGACACGAATCTTTGTAAATATACCCCCAGGTGTCCTAGCGCAGAAGCTCATGAATCAAAATCCAAACACAAGCACACTTATGCTGGGTACACACAAGAGCATAGGTTCTCAAACTCGGTCCTCAGGACCCCACACAGTGCATGTTTTGCAGGTAACCCAGCAGGTGCACAGGTGTATTAATTACTCACTGACACATTTTCAAAGGTCCACAGGTGGAGCTAATTATTTCACTCGTGATTCTGTGAGACCTGCAAAACATGCACTGTGTGGGGTTCTGAGGACCGAGTTTGAGAACCTGTGCACTAGAGGATACATACAGATGGAGCCATATTTATCTTGGCCTTTAATGGGATTAACTGAGCCAGGGCAGTCAGACTTAATTCCCTGATGTATTGTTCTCTCTGTATTGTATTGCAGATGAGAACAATAGATGTTTCATATACTATATATATATTTATAATATATATATAAATAAATGTTAATAAATAAACCCTGTTGATACATACATTTCTTGAAAATGTTGATTTATTGTGTTATTCTTTATATTAAGCAAGATATTTGGAACATTAGAGTATATTTTGTAAAGTGTGATTTCCATTTTGGTTTTAAAAAACAATATTACCTGTATATCGTCTTTCTTAAGGAATTGAACACAATCACAATGCTGATTAATAAATTATACTTTATTTTTATAACATCGCCATTATATAACTTTTATTGATAGAGGCCTCCACAAGTTTGTTGTCCAGGACCCTCACAGACCTTAATCCGGCCCTGGCTACACATCAGATCGACGTGTAACCAGCTGATGGGCTGACCTAACGTATCAATGGTACACTTCAGAACGATGTAATGAATGGCGGAAGGTCACTGTTCTGTCCTTCATTACACCAGGTTACATGCGATATCTTGGCCATGCAGCATGGCTGACCGAAAGACATCGTATGCGACCGCGGGAGAGATATCGTGGCATACACTGAATGATCCAACCGTTATGCTGTTCCAATTTGGGCAGAAACAACATATTTGCCTGAGATCATTCTAGTGTGTACCCAGCTTAAGAAACTCTGGTTTGGAGAAATGTAGCCCAAATAGTGCTATTTTGAGTCAAAGAAAAATGGGCTTTGTAACTATAACCCATGCGTTTCCTTTTTTTCCTCTTTATAGGGAAGTTGTGACACCCGTAGCAGAGAGTGAGGTGTGTGTAGTGTGGATTGTACCTGGTCTCAGAAGGCTTTTCTTACCATTCTTCCTGTCACTGCACAGCAGAGGAACAGAGAACCTCAAATCTCAAACATAAAGCAGACACAAGGAAATGAAGTGACGTTTACATTTATCATACTCCAACACTGCATCACTAACTGTTTCAATGAAATGGAGCTACTAGCAAATGTAGGATAAAACAATACTTCAATTCTGCAAATCCATATAGACCACAACTATTGTGATACTTTAGTCCTAGGCCATTGCTTTGGGCGACACTATTGGGCCTTGTTTGGACAGACAGTATAGTATCAATAATACAATAATTTCTACTAATAAATACTCTTGATACTGTGCACACAGAATACTCTGTCACGTGACAGTAAAGCCCTACAGCAACACACACTGCGGCTGTAATACACTTAATATAAAAATATTAGCAAACACATTAAAGGCCAGTTAGTGTAATAATTCCAATGCATTTCATAAACAGTATGAATAATATTCACAATAATTCCTTTCCTGGAAACTACTGAGGAGGAAAGGGATTTAGGAGTCACTATTTCAGGTGACTTAAAGGCAGGTAAGCAATGTAACAAAGCAATGAGGAAGGCAAGTCAGATGCTTGGCTGCATTGGGAGAGGAATCAGCTGCAGAAAGAAAGAAGTAATAATGCCACTATAGGTCATTGGGCCTAATTTTGAGTTGATCACAGCAGCAAATGTGTTAGCAGTTGGGCAAAACCATGCGCACTGCAGGGGGGACAGATATAACATGTGCAGAGAGAGTTAGAATTGGGTGGGGTGTATTCAGACTGAAATCTAAATTGCAGTGTAAAAATAAAGCAGCCAGTATTTACCCTGCACAGAAACAAAATAACCCACCCAAATCTAACTCTCTCTGCAATTGTTATATCTGCCCCCCCTGCAGTGCACGTGGTTTTGCCCAATTGCTAACAAACTTGCTGCTGCGATCAACTCAGAATTACCCCCATTGGTACGGCTTCATCTAGAATACAGTGTTCAATTCTGGAGGCCTTATCTTTAAAACGGATACTGATACATTAGAGACAGTACAAAGAAGGCGAATAAAATGGTGCATGGCCTACATCACAAAACATACACAGAAAGACTAAAAAATCTCAGTATGTATATAGTTTGGAGCAGAGAAGGGAAAGAGGGGACATGATAGAAACTTTCAAATATATCAACGGTTTTAACAAGGTCCAGGAGGGAAACATTCTTCAAATGATGAGAAGCAATAGGACACGAGGACATGCACGGAGACTGGAGGGGGGGAGATTCAGGGGAAATTTGAGGAAAATTACTTCACAGAAAGGGTAGTGAACAAGTGGAATAGCCTCCCATCAGAGGTGGTAGAGGCTATGACAGTAGAGCAATTTAAACATGCATGGGATAGACATAAGGATATCCTTACAAAGAAATAAAGATCAAATAAGGTTTGAAATAAAAAATATGGTAAAAAAAATAAGATTTTACTTACCGGTAAATCTATTTCTCGTAGTCCGTAGTGGATGCTGGGGACTCCGTAAGGACCATGGGGAATAGACGGGCTCCGCAGGAGACATGGGCACTTTAAGAAAGAATTTAGATTCTGGTGTGCTCTGGCTCCTCCCTCTATGTCCCTCCTCCAGACCTCAGTTAGAGAAACTGTGTCCGGAAGAGCTGACAGTACAAGGAAAGGATTTTGGGAATCCAGGGTAAGACTCATACCAGCCACACCAATCACACCGTATAACTTGTGATAACTTTACCCAGTTAACAGTATGAACAATCACAGAGCATCAGAAGCAACTATAACATAACCTTTATTTAAGCAATAACTATATACAAGCATTGCAGAAGAAGTCCGCACTTGGGACGGGCGCCCAGCATCCACTACGGACTACGAGAAATAGATTTACCGGTAAGTAAAATCTTATTTTCTCTAACGTCCTAGTGGATGCTGGGGACTCCGTAAGGACCATGGGGATTATACCAAAGCTCCCAAACGGGCGGGAGAGTGCGGATGACTCTGCAGCACCGAATGAGCAAACACAAGGTCCTCCTCAGCCAGGGTATCAAACTTGTAGAACTTTGCAAAGGTGTTTGAACCTGACCAAGTAGCCGCTCGGCAAAGCTGTAATGCCGAGACCCCTCGGGCAGCCACCCAAGAAGAGCCCACCTTCCTTGTGGAATGGGCCTTAACTGATTTAGGCAGCGGCAACCCAGCCGCAGAATGAGCCTGCTGAATCGTGTTACAGATCCAGCTAGCAATAGTTTGCTTTGAAGCAGGCGCCTCAAGCTTGTTGGAAGCATACAGGATAAACAAAGACTGTTTTGCTGACCTTAGCCGTTCTGGCTACATAAACCTTCAAAGCCCCGACTACATCCAGTGACTCGGAATCCTCCAAGTTAGTAGTAGCCACAGGCACCACAATAGGTTGGTTTATATGAAAGGATGAAACCACTTTTGGCAGAAATTGTGGGCGGGTCCGCAATTCTGCTCTATCCGCATGGAAACCCAGATAAGGGCTTTTATGTGACCAAGCCGCCAATTCTAACACACGCCTAGCCGAAGCCAAGGCTAATATCATGACCACCTTCCACGTGAGATATTTTACTTCCACCGTTTTGAGTGGTTCAAACCAGTGTGATTTCAGGAAACTCAACACCACGTTAAGATCCCAAGGTGCCACTGGAGGCACAAAAGGGGGCTGAATATGCAGCACTCCCTTTACAAACGTCTGAACTTCAGGCAGAGAAGCCAGTTCTTTTTGAAAGAAAATGGATAAGGCCGAAATCTGAACCTTAATGGAACCCAATTTTAAGGCCCAAAGTCACTCCCGACTGTAGGAAGTGAAGGAAACGGCCCAGCTGGAATTCCTCCGTAGGGGCATTCCTGGCCTCACACCAAGCCACATATTTTCGCCATATACGGTGATAATGTTGAGCCGTCACCTCCTTCCTAGCCTCTATCAGCGTAGGAATGACCTCATCCGGAATGCCTTTTTCTGCTAGGATCCGGCGTTCAACCGCCATGCCGTCAAACGCAGCCGCGGTAAGTCTTGGAACAGACAGGGCCCCTGTTGCACAAGTCCTGTCCTAGAGGCAGAGGCCACGGGTCCTCTGTGAGCATTTCTTGCAGATCTGAATACCAAGTCCTTCTTGGCCAATCCGGAACAATGAGTATTGTTCTCACTCCTCTTTCCCTTATGATTCTCAGCACCTTGGGTATGAGAGGAAGAGGAGGAAATACATAGACTGACTGGAACACCCACGGTGTCACCAGTGCGTCCACAGCTATCGCCTGAGGGTCTCTTGACCTGGTGCAATATCTCTGCAGCTTTTTGTTGAGGCGGGATGCCATCATGTCCACCTGTGGCAGTTCCCACCGACTTGCAATCTGCGCGAAGACTTCTTGATGAAGTCCCCACTCTCTCGGGTGGAGGTCGTGCCTGCTGAGGAAGTCTGCTTCCCAGTTGTCCACTCCCGGAATGAACACTGCTGACAGTGCGCTTACGTGATTCTCCGCCCAGCGAAGAATTCTGGTGGCTTCTACCATCGCCACCCTGCTCCTTGTGCCGCCTTGGCGGTTTACATGAGCCACTGCGGTGATGTTGTCTGACTGAATCAGAACCGGTTGGTCGCGAAGCAGGGACTCCGCTTGACGTAGGGCGTTGTATATGGCCCTTAGTTCCAGGATGTTGATGTGAAGGCAAGTCTCCTGACTTGACCACAGCCCTTGGAAATTTCTTCCCTGTGTGACTGCCCTCCACCCTCGGAGGCTTGCATCCGTGGTCACCAGGACCCAGTCCTGAATGCCGAATCTGCGACCTTCGAGAAGGTGAGCACTCTGCAGCCACCACAGGAGAGACACCCTGGCCCTGGGGGATAGGGTGATTAACCGATGCATCTGAAGATGTGATCCGGACCACTTGTCCAGTAAGTCCCATTGGAAGGTCCTCGCATGGAACCTGCCGAAGGGAATGGCCTCGTATGATGTCACCATCCTTCCCAGGACTCGAGTGCAGTAATGCACTGACACCTGTTTTGGTTTTAATAGATTGCTGACCAGTGTCATGAGCTCCTGAGCTCTCTCTATCGGGAGATAAACCCTTTTCTGGTCTGTGTCTAGGATCATGACTAGGAGAGGCAGATGAGCTGTAGGAACCAACTGCGACTTTGGAATATATAGAATCCAGCCGTGTTGCCGTTACACTTCCAGAGAAAGTGATACGCTGTTCAGCAACAGCTCTCTTGATCTCGCTTTTATGAGGAGATCGTCCAAGTACGTGATAATAGTGACACCTTGCTTCCGCAGGAGCACCATCATTTCCGCCATTACCTTGGTGAATATTCTCGGGGCCGTGGAGAGACCAAACGGCAACGTTTGAAATTGGTAATGACAATCCCGTACCGCAATTCTGAGGTACGCCTGATGAGGTGGATAAATGGGGACTTGAAGGTATGCATCCTTTATGTCCATTCAGGCTTGCAATGACCGCTCTTAGCTCTTGAACTTGAACCTTTTCAGGTATATGTTCAGGGATTTTAAATTCAATATGGGTCTGACCGAACCGTCTGGTTTCGGGACTACAACATGGTCGAATAATAACCCCCTCCTTGTTGAAGGAGGGGAACCTTGACCACCACCTGTTGAAGATACAATTTGTGAATTGCAGTAAACACCGTTTCCCTCTCGTGGGGGGAAGCCGGCAGGGCTGTCGGTGAGGGGGCATCTACTCAAAGTCCAGCTTTTATCCCTGAGACACAATATCTATTGCCCAGGGATCTAACAGGGAGTGAACCCACTTGTGGCTGAACTTACGAAGGCGTGCCCCCACCGGGCCTAGCTCCGCCTGTGGAGCCCCAGCGACATGCGGTGGATTTTGTAGAGGCCGGGGAGGACTTCTGTTCCTGGGAACTAGCTGTTTTGTGTAGCTTCTTTCCTCTGCCCCCGCCTCTGGCAAGAAAGGACGCACCTCGGACTTTCTTGTTTCTTTGTTCGAAAGGCTGCATTTGATAATGTCGTGCTTTCCTAGGCTGTGCAGGAATATAAGGCAAACTATCAGAATTACCAGCTATAGCTGTGGAGACCAGGTCCGAGAACCCTTCTCCACACAATCCTCAGCCTTCCATATGCCTCTTAAGTCGGCATCATCTGTCCATTGCATATTCTACAGGACACGTCAAGCAGAAATCGACATAGCTTTGACTCTAGGACCCAGTAGACTCATGTCTCTTTGGGCATGTTTTATATATATATATATATATATATATATCTCTTAAGACAGCATCTTTAATATATATATCTCTATATATACATATATATATATATAGATATATACATACATACTAGGGTCTCAATCTCTGCTGCCACAGCGCTATAAACCCATGCCGACACAATCGCCGGTCTGAGTAGTGTACCAGAATGTGCACGTTATCTGCAGGATCCCTGAGAATAGCGGTTATGTCAGGGCTACCTTTTGGGCAAACGTGACACCCTAGGGGAAGATTCCCATCGTATCCTGGCCCTAGTGGGGAAAGGATACTCCCTGAGAATTCTTTGTGGGAAACTGCAGTCTCTTGTCTGGAGATTCCCGCTCTTTTTCATCATGAGAGGAGGGAAATTTACCTCAGCTTTCTTCCCCTTAAACATGTGTACCTTTGTGTCAGGGACAGATGAGTCATCAGTGATATGCAAATCATCTTTTATTACAATAATCATATATTGAATACTTTTCTGCCATTTTGGCTGTAACTTTGCATTATCGTAGTCGACACTGGAGTCAGACTCCGTGTCGATATCAGTGTCTATTATTTTGGATAGTGATCATTGAGAGACTCTGAAGGTCTCTGCGACATAGGGACCGACATGGGTAGATTCCCTGTCTGTTCTCTAATCTTTTGTGCAATAAATTCACCTTAGCACTTAATTACACATATCCAAACAGGTGTCGGCGTTGTCGACGGAGACACCCTCTCACACACATATTTGCTCCATCTCCTCCTTAGGGGAGCCTTTTACCTCAGAGATGTCGACACACACGTACAGACACACCACACACTCAGGGGATGCTCATCTGAAGACAATTCCCCCATAAGGCCCTTTGGAGAGACAGAGAGAGAGTATGCCAGCACACACCCCAGCACTATTAACCCAGGAATAACACAGTAACTTAATGTTAACCCAGTAGCTGCTGTTTATATTGATTTTTGCGCCTAATTATGTGCCCCCCCTCTCTTTTTACCCTCTTCTACCGTGTAACTGCAGGGGAGAGGCTGGGGAGCTTCCTCTCAGCGGTGCTGTGGAGAAAAAACATGGCGCTGGTGAGTGCTGAGGAAGAAGCCCCACCCCCTAGACGGCGGGCTTCTGTCCCGCTTTCATGTACAATTTTCGGCGGGGGCTCATACATATATACAGTGCCCAACTGTATATCTGCAAACTTTTGCCAAAGAGGTCTCTAATTGCTGCCCAGGGCGCCCCCCCTGCGCCCTTACAGTGACCGGAGTATGTGGGTGTAGTGTGGGAGCAATGGCGCACAGCTGCAGTGCTGTGCGCTACCTCAGTGAAGACTGGAGTCTTCTGCCGCCGATTTCGAAGTCTTCTTGCTTCTTTCACCCGGCTTCTGTCTTCCGGCTCTGCGAGGGGGGCGGCGGCGCGCCTCCGGGATCGGACGACGAGGGTGAGATCCTGTGTACGATCCCTCTGGAGCTAATGGTGTCCAGTAGCCTAAAAAGCAGGACCTATCTGCAGAGAGTAGGGCTGCTTCTCTCCCCTCAGTCCCACGATGCAGGGAGTCTGTTGCCAGCAGAGCTCCCTGAAAATAAAAAAACCTAACAAAATACTTTCTTATAGCAAGCTCAGGAGAGCTCACTAAACAGCACCCAGCTCGTCCGGGCACAGATTCAAACTGAGGTCTGGAGGAGGGACATAGAGGGAGGAGCCAGAGCACACCAGAATCTAAATTCTTTCTTAAAGTGCCCATGTCTCCTGCGGAGCCCGTCTATTCCCCATGGTCCTTACGGAGTCCCCAGCATCCACTAGGACGTTAGAGAAAAAGGAGCAGACTAGATAGGCCAAGTGGTTCTTATCTGCCGTCACATTCTGTTCCTATGTTAATAAAGATAATAGAAAGCAATCTTCACATTAATAATAATAGCAATAATTTTCTTTCCATCGTTTCTCCCCATACACGGCTCTATCCTCATTTATGAGGGATACATTGCGGGGCAAGGAAGTGATTAAACCTGTACATTGTTTAAAGGAGGTGCAGAAGAAAGAAACCTTTATTTGAACAGCAGCAAGAACTGCAATGTAAGTGGGTTTATAAGTATATGGGTGAGACAGGATTTGTGCCTTACACATTTGTGACAGGGGGCCCATATAAAGAAACCTTTATATGCACAAACCATGTTTATGTAAGTGCTAAGAGCAATATACTGATGACTCCCTCTGGAACTTGGTGATTTGATCATAGAGATTTCAGAGGTAATGTAACAGTGATTAAAGAAACCTTTATATGCACGTGTTATCTTTACTAATGTGAGTGCTTTGATATAGTTTATTAAAGTATTTGCCTAAAGCTCAGTGGTTATAATACAGGGATACAGATGTGTACACTTACATCTTTGCTTTTTTACAAATTTGGCACAACATGCAAAACACGGCTAAGCTGTTTTTCACGAGAAGCGAGTGGATGAATTTTAAAATTTTTGTTTGCCATAATAGAATATGTATAAAGTAACATATTAAAGAAGCAAATTAAGAAAAATCACAAGGCATGGCTAAATTTCTGAGTCTATGGCATGCAAAACTGTGCCATACATGGCAGGATATAGCAAAGATGTATGTGGACGCATCTGTACATGCAGTTCAACTAAGAATAAACGGCTTATTATATTAGCTGCAAATGCTAATTAAAACTTTTTAACGCTGTTGGCAGTAGAACTGTAAATGTTTTTTGTCCTAATTTCTTTTAATACTAAAATATTTTAATACAGTCCAAAACTGGAATGTAATTTTTGACTAGATGGACCCCTTTCTGAAAAACTTTTTTTTTTTTAAATGCTTGCCTATATTCAATCAATATGATCGTTGTACCCTATAGTATGTATTTTTGATAATTTTGATGCTTGGAGATCGTCAAGTTTACCAACGACTCTTATTCCCATACTTACATTGATCATTACGATAGCAAAAAAGGTAATATTAACCCATTGGATAGCTAAAGATTCTCCAATGATACATGAAGTGAAAACTATGCTTCTTAAGATAATGTACTTTGAACGATATAATACTATACCAGATATAGAGAAGGGTGTGGTATTGTTTTACAAGAAATGGGGCTTATATACTAATACCTTGAGTGAAGAAACACGGACACAAATCTTTAGCATCTTTGAAAATACTCAGTGGTGGTTATGTAAAAAAAAATTGGAATTTAATACCTGCGGGTAATTCCTTTTCTCCTAGTCCGTAGTGGATACTGGGGTCTTGCACTTTAGTACCATGGGGTATAGATCGGGTCCACTGGAGCCTGGCACTTTAAAACTTTTAGTGTGTGTATGTGTGTGCTGGCTCCTCCCCTCTATGCCCCTCCTACCAGACTCAGTCTAGGAAAATTGTGCCCGAGAAGATGGACATAATATAAGAGAAGAACAATACAGCGGTGAGGCAATAAGCCAACACACAACCATAAACGAAAGGAGGGCGCTAACCAGAACAGAGTATAGCAACCCCAACCTAACCTGGATAGCACGGCTATCCCAGCCACATAATGGGACCGCAACATCGGTCCAACCAAATATTTACACAAGTAAGCAGGAACGAAGCACTGAGGCGGGCGCCCAGTATTCACTACGGACTAGGAGAAAAGGAATTACCGGTAGGTATTAAATTCCTATTTTCTCTTACGTCCTAGTGGATACTGGCGTCTTGTACTTTAGTACCATGGGGAAGTCCCAAAGGTCCCAAACGGGTGGGAGAGTGCCGAGACCCCTGTAAAATCGCCTGACCAAACTGAAGGCTATCCTTGGCCAAGGTATCGAACCTATGGAATTTCACAAAAGTGTTCGAACCAGACCAAGTAGTAGCTCGGCAAAACTGCAGGGCCAACACACCCCGGGCAGCCACCCAGGAGGACCCCACTGACCTTGTCGAGTGGGCCTGAATAGACGTCGGCAAGGGCAGAGCTGTCGACGTATAGACCTGTTGAATGGTCAACCTGAGCCAACGAGCAATAGATTGCTTAGAAGCAGGCCGACCAATTTTGGAGGCATCATAAAGGACAAACAGCGAGTCAGATTGCCTATGACGGGCCGTCCTTTTGACATAAATCTTCAGAGCCCTAACCACATCCAAGGTCTCAAGGCCAACGGAAGCGTCAGACAACACCGGAACCACAATAGGCTGATTCGCATGAAAAGCCGACACCACCTTAGGCAAAAATTGAGGACGGGTCCTCAGTTCCACCGTCTTCATGAAAAATCAAATAAGGGCTCTTACAGGATTAGGCTCCTAATTCCGAGACCTGCCTGGCAGACACCAAAGCCAATAACATCACAGTCTTCCAGGTGAGAAATTTCAATTCCACCCTATGTAAGGGTTCAAACCAGTCCGATTCGAGAAAGGACAGAACCACATTGAGGTCCCACGGAGCCGTGGGAGGTACAAAGGGTGGTTGTATATGAAGAACTCCCTTTAGGAAAGTCTGTACTTCTGGCAACAGGGCAAGTTGGTTTTGGAAAAAAATGGAGAGCGCCGAAATCTGGACTTTGATGGAACCTAGACGCAGGCCCATATCCCCTCCCACTTGCAGGAAAAGTAAAAAGCGACCAATTCTAAAATCCACGGGAGAAACATTTCTACTTTCACACCAGGAAACATACTTTTTCCAGATAGGATGATAATGCTTTGACGTCACCATCTTCCTGGCCTGGACCATGGTGAAAATAACCCTGGAGGGAAGACCCTTTCTTGCCAAAATCTCCCTCTCAACTTCCAAGCCATCAAGCATAGGTGCTGTAAGTCTGGATATACGAAAGGGCCTTGCTGAAGAAGATAGTATTGGAGCAGCAGAGGCCAGGGATCCTCCACAGAAATGGTCAGGAGGTCCGAATATCATGCCTGTCAAGGCCAAGAAAATACCCAGTTGCAGTATAATCTCCGCTATGACCTTGGTGAAGACTCTCGAAGCTGTGGATAATCCGAAGGTTAAGGCCTGAAACTGGAAATGGTCGTCCAATATGGCGAACCTGAGGTAAGCCTGATGAGGGGGCCACATGGGAATGTGAAGGTAAGCATCCTTGACATCCAAAGACACCAGGAACTCCCCATCCTCCAGAGCAGACACCACCGCCCCCAGGGACTCCATCTTGAATTTGAACACCCGCAGATACGGATTGAGAGACTTCAGGTTCAAGATATGGCGCACCGAACCGTCTAGTTTGGGAACGACAAAAAGACTAGAGTAAAAACCCCTGTTGCATAACGGAGGAGGCACAGAACTACTACACCCGTCTGCAAAAGCTTTTGAATAGACTCTTGCAAAGTAACTTTTGCTGTGGGTAAAGCTGGTAAGCCCGACTTGAAAAACCTGTGAGGAGTTAGTGTTTGGAATTCCAGCCGGTATCCGTGGGAAATGA
The DNA here is from genome assembly GCF_028390025.1 of Pseudophryne corroboree. NCBI lineage: Eukaryota > Metazoa > Chordata > Amphibia > Anura > Myobatrachidae > Pseudophryne > Pseudophryne corroboree. The sequence continues at coordinate 576,415,224 of NC_086446.1, forward strand.
GGTCCCTCACCCAAGGATCCCGGCAGGACTCCGCCCACACGTGGGCGAAGTGTTGAAGGCGAGCACCTACCTGAAAGTCACCTTGTCGCTGGGGCCAACCGTCACACGGAGGGTTTAGCGGCAGGGGATCCGGTGGTCTGATCCAGGGAGACACCAGGTGCAGGTTTACGGAACTTAAGATGAGATCCTCTGGAGGTGGTGGAGACCCCTCGGCCCTTGCCTCTGAACCTTGCCACACGAATGGACTGCAAGGAGGGTCCGGTGTAAGAACGTCTAGCAGGTGGCGCAGCCGACGGCAGATAGGTCGACTTACCCGCCGTTGCTTGAGAGATCCACTTATTCAATTTGCCTCCAAACAAGGCATCACCATTGACGTAACCACAGAGCTCTGTGTGCTGAGAATGCCATAGCAGTAGTGCGGCCATTAATCTTACACAACTCATTTATAACCTCGCTCATAAAATTTGCAGCATCCTGTATATGTTGCAGCAAGGTAACAACCTCATCCTGGGGCAGAGCGTCTAAACCATCAATAACATTATAAGACCACTTTACCACAGTCCTGGAGATCCACCCGCAAACTATTGTGGGGCGCTGTGTTGCGCCTTCTGCCGTATAAATGGCCTTGAGTGTTGTCTCAATTTTATGGTCAGCAGGCTCAGGGACAGGCAGCACCAATTTTTTCTGACAGTCTGGATACAGATGTATCGACCGACGGGAGGTTTTCCCAGACCTAAATTTTTTATCAGGGTTTAACCAAGCCTCCTTGGCCAGGGAGTTTAACTCCTCAGACACCGGAAAGGTAGCTGAACTCTTGGGTCTTACATTAAAAGTATAACTCCTCACCTGGTTCCGCCTACGGGTCCGGTATGTGAAGTACCCTCTCTTATGGCAAAAATGAGGGCCTCCACCCCAGGTGACAGAGAGCTGTCCTCGTCCATGTCATCATCATCCACATCTGGCTGATCAGAATCAGAAACGGATTGTAAAACCTGTGGCAGTGAGCGTTTGTGTGAAGCCACTAGAGGGGGCTGCAAAGCCTTCCTGGAATCTGCAGCCTTAGCTACACAATCAATTGAGTGTTTTAACACCTGTCTCTCCCTTTTAGCTACAGCTAGTTCATTATTGACATTGTGAATCATGCTCTTAAGGCTGTCCAACAAGTCAGGTGCCTGTGAGCTGGGCCCTTGAGGAGACAAGGAACATTTCTCACACATGAGAGACCCTGCTGAAGACGGAATAGAATTACAAGCAGCACACATAAGGAAGTCTTCAGACATTATACAGTAAACAACAGCGGAGCCGTTGCCCAACACCCCACACAGATACTAGAGAGCCCTTTGGAGTGACACTGAGGAGTAGACCCAGCACACAGAACACAGCAGCACAATGTGTGAAAATAAGTGTATGTAAAATCAGTGCGGCGGTGTTACCGCTGACGTGCTCCCTCCTACCTATGACCCCCTGGTACCAGTTCAGACAGTCTGTAACAGCGTGGGTCCTGGAGGAGCAGCGTGCATGCAGCCTTGGTGATCCGCAGCAGCAGGAAAATGGCGCATTCCCGCCTCTGGTCCCGCTCCGGGAAGCTCCGCCCCTTGCAATGGCGCGTGGCCCCTGACAAGATTATACTGGCCACAAGTGTAAAACAGTTTGGAAATGTAATTTACAGTCCACACAAAGCCTTAGATGACAGTGAGCACTGCTGGCAATAGCCATGAGCCAGTTCCGTCTGCAGCAGGCACTGCAGCTCCGGGCCTGCGACCGCAGCGTGACATGCCGCCAAACTGCATCGGGGAACCGCTAACCGGGACCTCGGTGTAACACTCACCGCACCTGGTCTTCGGCATCTGTTAGAGGGTGGCGGCTAGCTGCTGGTGTGGGCACACATACGGACGATGAGTGATCAGCACCTCAGGAGCTCAGTGTCCCGTCAACTGGGATTACGAACCATTAACCCTCAGGAGGTTGGTTCGGTCCAAGTCCCACGAGGCAGGTAGTCTGTCTGCCAAGCAGAGCTAACTGAAAATAATAAACTAAATTAAATTTAAAAGAAAGTCTCTGGAGCTCCAGAGAAGTGCACCCGGCTCCTTGGGCACATTTTTCTAAACTGAGTCTGGTAGGAGGGGCAGAGAGGGGAGGAGCCAGCACACACATACACACACTAAAAGTTCTAAAAAGTGCCAGGCTCCAGTGGACCCAATCTATACCCCATGGTACTAAAGTACAAGACCCCAGTATCCACTAGGATGTAAGAGAAATAATCAATATGAGACAAATATGAAATCAGGAAAACAATGCTTTCTTGCCATATATGCTATCCACACAGATATATTGATCAAAGAACTCTTTGAAAAAAGTGCTAATTGGAAAGAGCTATTATAATTAAAGTTTTGTATGGTACTATCCAGACTTACCCCTCAGCAGGCTGCTTGAATCTTGTAGACTAATTTTTTTCTTTCTCTGACGTCCTAGTGGATGCTGGGGACTCCGTAAGGACCATGGGGAATAGACAGGCTCTGCAGGAGACTGGGCACACTATAAGAAAGATTTGGTACTACCTGGTGTGCACTGGCTCCTCCCTCTATGCCCCTCCTCCAGACCTCAGTTAGATTTCTGTGCCCGGCCGAGCTGGATGCACACTAGGGGCTCTCCTGAGCTCCTAGAAAGAAAGTATATGTTAGGTTTTTTATTTTACAGTGAGACCTGCTGGCAACAGGCTCACTGCAACGAGGGACTAAGGGGAGAAGAAGCGAACCTACCTGCTTGCAGCTAGCTTGGGCTTCTTAGGCTACTGGACACCATTAGCTCCAGAGGGATCGACCGCAGGACCCGTCCTTGGTGTTCGTTCCCGGAGCCGCGCCGCCGTCCCCCTTACAGAGCAAGAAGCAAGAAGATGGTCCGGAAAATCGGCGGCAGAAGACTTCAGTCTTCACCAAGGTAGCGCACAGCACTGCAGCTGTGCGCCATTGCTCCTCATACACACTTCACACTCCGGTCACTGAGGGTGCAGGGCGCTGGGGGGGGGGGGGCGCCCTGAGCAGCAATAAAATCACCTTGGCTGGCAAAATAACCACAATATATAGCCCCAGAGGCTATATATGTGGTAATTACCCCTGCCAGAATACAGAAAAAAGCAGGAGAAAAGTCCACCGAAAAAGGGGCGGAGCCATCTCCCTCAGCACACTGGCGCCATTTCTCCCTCACAGTTCCGCTGGAAGGAAGCTCCCTGACTCTCCCCTGCAGTCTACACTACAGAAAAGGGTAAAAAAGAGAGAGGGGGCACAAATTTGAGGCGCAGTAAATATTATAGCAGCTATAGGGGACATAATTCAGTTAGTCCCTGCATTATATAGCGCTCTGGTGTGTGCTGGCATACTCTCTCTCTGTCTCCCCAAAGGGCTTTTGTGGGGTCCTGTCTCCTTTAAGAGCATTCCCTGTGTGTGTGCGCGGTGTGTCGGTACGGCTGTGTCGACATGTTTGATGAGGAGACTTATGTGGAGGCGGAGCAGATGCCTATAAATGTGATGTCACCCCCTGCGGGGCAGACACCTGAGTGGATGGACTTATGGAAGGAATTACGTGCAAGTGTCGACTCCTTACATAAAAAATTTGACGACATGCCAAATGCGGGACAGCCGGCTTCTCAGCTCGTGCCTGCCCAGGCAATTCAAAAGCCATCAGGGGCTCTAAAACGCCCACTACCTCAGATGGCAGACACAGATGTTGACACGGATACTGATACCAGTGTCGACGACGATGAGTCAAATTTAATGTCCACTAGGGCCATTCGTTGCATGATTGAGGCAATGAAAGAGGTTTTACACATTTCTGATATAAACCCAGATACCTCAAAAAAGGGTATTATGTTTGGGGAGAAAAAGCTACCAATAGTTTTTCCCCCATCTGAAGAATTAAATGAAGTGTGTGAAGAAGCGTGGGCTTTCCCTGATAAAAAATTGGTGATTTCAAAAAAATTACTAATGGCGTTCCCTTTCTCGTCAGAGGATAGGTCACGTTGGGAAACTCCCCCTAGGGTGGATAAAGCGCTCACACGTTTGTCTAAAAAGGTGGCACTACCGTCTCTGGATACGGCCGCCCTAAAGGAACCTGCTGATAGAAAGCAGGAGGCTATCCTAAAGTCTATATATACACACACTGGTGTTATACTGAGACCAGCTATTGCTTCAGCGTGGATGTGCAGTGCTGCTGCTGCTTGGTCAGATTCCCTGTCAGAAAATATTGACACCCTGGACAGGGACACTATATTGCTAACCGTAGAGCATATAAAAGACTCAGTCTTGTACATGAGAGATGCACAGAGGGAGATCTGCCGGCTGGCATCTAGAATAAGTGCATTGTCCATTTCTGCTAGGAGAGGCCTATGGACTCGGCAGTGGACAGGGGATGCAGATTCTAAAAGGCACATGGAAGTTTTGCCTTATAAGGGTGAGGAGTTATTCGGGGATGGTCTCTCAGACCTTGTTTCCACAGCAACAGCCTAAGAAAGCGCCGTATTATCAGGTACAGTCCTTTCGACCCCAGAAAAACAGGCGGGGAAAAGGCGGGTCCTTTCTGTCTAGAGGCAGAGGAAGGGGAAAAAAGCTGTACCACGCAGCAGGTTCCCAGGAACAAAAGTCCTCCCCCGCTTCTTCCAAATCCGCCGCATGACGGTGGGGCTCCACAGGCGGAGCCAGGTACGGTGGGGGGCCGCCTCAAAAATTTCAGCGATCAGTGGGTTCGCTCACGGGTGGATCCCTGGATCCTTCAAGTAGTATCTCAGGGGTACAAGCTGGAATTCGAGGCGCCTCCCCCCCGCCGTTTCCTCAAATCGGCCTTACCGACAACTCCCTCGGGCAGGGAGGCTGTACTAGAGGCAATTCACAAGCTGTATTCCCAGCAGGTGATAGTCAAAGTACCCCTACTTCAACAAGGACGGGGTTACTATTCCACACTGTTTGTGGTACCGAAACCGGACGGTTCGGTGAGACCCATTTTAAATTTGAAATCCTTGAACACATACATAAAAAGATTCAAGTTCAAGATGGAATCGCTCAGGGCGGTTATTGCAAGCCTGGACGAGGGGGATTACATGGTATCCCTGGACATCAAGGATGCTTACCTGCATGTCCCAATTTACCTTCCTCACCAGGAGTACCTCAGATTTGTGGTACAGGATTGCCATTACCAATTCCAGACACTACCGTTTGGACTGTCCACGGCACCGAGGGTGTTTACCAAGGTAATGGCAGAAATGATGATACTCCTTCGAAAAAAGGGAGTTTTAATTATCCCGTACTTGGACGATCTCCTAATAAAGGCGAGGTCCAGGGAGCAGCTACTGGTCGGAGTAGCACTATCTCGGGAAGTGCTACAACAGCATGGCTGGATTCTAAACATTCCAAAGTCACAACTGGTTCCTTCCACACGCTTACTGTTCCTGGGGATGATTCTGGACACAGAACAGAAAAAAGTGTTTCTCCCGCAGGAGAAAGCCAAGGAGCTGTCATCTCTAGTCAGAGACCTCCTAAAACCAAAACGGGTATCGGTGCATCACTGCACACGAGTCCTGGGAAAAATGGTGGCTTCATACGAAGCAATTCAAGCAATTTAAGATCCACTTAAAACCGTGGATCTGAAATATCTCACGTGGAAAGTGGTCATGTTATTGGCCTTGGCTTCGGCCAGGCGTGTGTCAGAATTGGCGGCTTTGTCATGTAAAAGCCCTTATCTGATTTTCCATATGGATAGGGCAGAATTGAGGACTCGTCCCCAGTTTCTCCCTAAGGTGGTATCAGCTTTTCACTTGAACCAACCTATTGTGGTGCCTGCGGCTACTAGGGACTTGGAGGATTCCAAGTTACTGGACGTAGTCAGGGCCTTGAAAATTTGTTTCCAGGACGGCTGGAGTCAGGAAAATTGACTCGCTTTTTATCCTGTATGCACCCAACAAAATAGGTGCTCCTGCTTCTAAGCAGACTATTGCTCGCTGGATTTGTAGCACAATTCAGCTGGCGCATTCTGCGGCTGGATTGCCGCATCCTAAATCAGTGAAAGCCCATTCCACGAGGAAGGTGGGCTCATCTTGGGCGGCTGCCCGAGGGGTCTCGGCTTTACAACTTTGCCGAGCTGCAACTTGGTCAGGGGCAAACACGTTTGCTAAATTCTACAAATTTGATACCCTGGCTGAGGAGGACCTTGAGTTCTCTCATTCGGTGCTGCAGAGTCATCCGCACTCTCCCGCCCGTTTGGGAGCTTTGGTATAATCCCCATGGTCCTTACGGAGTCCCCAGCATCCACTAGGACGTCAGAGAAAATAAGAATTTACTCACCGGTAATTCTATTTCTCGTAGTCCGTAGTGGACGCTGGGCGCCCATCCCAAGTGCGGATTGTCTGCAATACTTGTATATAGTTATTGCCTAACTAAAGGGTTATTGTTGAGCCATCTGTTGAGAGGCTCAGTTATATTTCATACTGTTAACTGGGTTTAATATCACGAGTTATACGGTGTGATTGGTGTGGCTGGTATGAGTCTTACCCGGGATTCAAAATCCTTCCTTATTGTGTCAGCTCTTCCGGGCACAGTATCCTAACTGAGGTCTGGAGGAGGGGCACAGAGGGAGGAGCCAGTGCACACCAGGTAGTACCAAATCTTTCTTATAGTGTGCCCAGTCTCCTGCGGAGCCCGTCTATTCCCCATGGTCCTTACGGAGTCCCCAGCATCCACTACGGACTACGAGAAATAGAATTACCGGTGAGTAAATTCTTATTTTTTTAAACTTGACTGAGAGACTCAATGTTAGATGAAGTTAGTTGTATGGTGTGTGGCCCTCTTTTTTTTTTTTGCATGGCTTTCGCTATAAAACGCTTTACTGTATTGCAATCACTTGGATGCTCTGTATTGTTATATTGTGCACTGGGATAAGCTCTGTCTTGTACGGTGGACACTTGAATGTCCTCTGTATTCTGGGATGGCCACTGGGATGCTGAAAAATGGGATTACTTCAAAACAAACCTGTTTTCATTACTGAAGGAACAGTAGATGTTGGGAACAAATCTTCTGTCAGATAAGATTTCATTCCAGTTTTTTTTTTTGTATTATTGTGAAGACAATGTAACAAAGTAGAATATTAATTCACAACAAATTAAGAAGCATGGTTTAAATGTTATTTTATTAAATACCTTTTGTCCAAGGTTTCAATGTAACAAAGCTATGAAGATCTACCAACATTCAGAACAAACAAACACAGGGTAATTGTTTTATTTTTCTATTATCATGCAAAGATTCTGCATCAAATGCCTTTCCAAGTCCTGTTTAAAACGTGATATTTATAATATATATTATATATATGCTTACAATAGCCCCATAAGATAACAGTAACAATGCTTAGAAGTGTACTGGTTTGTCAATTAATGACCTTACCAAGCTAAGGTTTTTTTTTTTTTTAATTAACTTAAAAAGAAAATTATTTTTCCCCCAAAGACAGTGAAAAAGAAAAATAGAAAAAAAGAAAGAAAAAAAAAAACAGGAAAAAATTAGAAAGGTTTTATTTTAGAAAGATGCACTAAATACAGAGCGATTCTCATATAATTAATCAAGTATACAGTGAAGGAGCAGACCTAAAGTAGACATGCATAAGTTTTCTTAATTTAACTGCATATATTTTATTTTGTTTGGTTTTCCCTTTTGTTATAACTGTTAAAACACCTAAATATTACCTCCCAACTTGTTAAAATTTAGTGCTGTTGGAAAAACAAACAAAAAGAGCATAAAAGCATTATCCCCCCAAACCATGAAAAAGCCTACCCCCAACCCTATCCCTCCCCTGTGCTCTTATAATTTCACACAAGCATTCCAAACTGTTTTGTGTTAACCCAATTCCTTTTTTTTTATTTTTTTTTATAAACTACAATATTTGATTGAATATAGAACCAACTAATATATAGTTTCCTTTCTGTTACATCTCGCACCGGTCATCTCAGGAATTCTGGAGAACATGCTTAGCCCATGTGCAAATTTCCACAAATACAGTTTCTTCAGTAAGCCCAACTTACTATTTAGTTTATTACAAGTGAGGATGAAATACCATTACATGCACCTATCAAAACACTTAAATAGTCCAAATTGTGCAACAATGGCAAGTTCACAAACTTTTCTTCCGCCTAAAAAAAACTTCTGAACAGTCTTTATTTTTTATTTCTTAATTAAGGCGACCAAAAACATTACATCCTAACAAGAAAGATGTTTTTTTTTTTTTTTTTGCAATTCTACATCAGTCTGCGTTAACAATCAGTTGTATCGTCGTAGATTAGACTTGTTTCAGAAAAGGTGGCTTTATCTCAATTTGTGCATTGTTTTCTTTTATTAATGAAATTGTGATATGCAACATAATCTACATCACATATCCGTTTGTTAGCGCTACTTGTCAGGATAAAGAGAACTAAATCTCTCGAGAAAGGAAAATCCAGATGTGGGAAAAGCCAAGCGCACCCTTGGATCTAAATGAGATTTTGCAGAACAAGGAGAGTGCAGATTCAGACATAGATTATGAGTGAAAGCAGAGGGCTTTACAAAGAGATGGAAACCTTAAAGGCTTGGTTTTCTCAAAAATGAAGTTATCAAACAGACACCCTCTTGCAAGAAAATGAAGGGCCACCAGATCATACAGTTTAGAAGGTGCAGGCAAGCACAGAAAGACATGCATACATCTCTACGCATCCAAGTTCAGTGTATTGGTTCACTCATGACAGACCACTCTTGACATACAAGCAGAACTTTTTAATCTGCTTAATAATACACAAAGCTTTATCACTGTGAAAATATATCAGCCCCTTTTACATATATACCATCCAGGAAGTGGTTTTATTCTAAACCTCTCCCAAAACGCATCAGCTTCTATTTTTCATCTATATTCTCCCAACAGTTCATAACAAAAGTTAATTATATCAACATAGCCACTAATGAAATGTTCCTTCTGCAGGATGTACATTATATACCTTTTCTATATACCTATTTCTTTATTATTTCATTAATATTTCTCCCTGCCCATCCTCTTCTTAACATAGACCATTTCTGTTCTTAGGAGCCAGTGGGTGGATGACAAATTTGCCAGCTCATTGCTACGTTGGAGGAACAATTCAGCCAACAATATCTGGAAGGTTTCAAAAAATAAAATCTAGAACAGAGTGAAATAAAAAAAAAAGAAAACACCTCCGCTTGTGGCTCTACCTTATGCAACGTTGCAAGTCCACAACTTTTAACAGATGAAGACCACAGCAGTCTTCAGGGTAATGATAGACCCCATATCTCTGCCCTGACATATTGTTATGCAGCAGCTCCTCCCAATTAACATGTCTAGTTGTTTCTTTTTATAGCCTTACACGTTGTATTCTTATTTTATTTTTCCAAATGATGCCTGAGGTGGCTGTCAGTCCCATACTCTCTCTCTCGTTCTCTCTAAAAGCAGCCATATACTCCTCAGCCTGGTTTTTAACAAACAATATATATACGCTTTTATGTTAGTTTTTGCTCATTTTGAAACTTTAAAAACACCTCCGTAACAGCAGGAACAGACACGATGGATCCATGAAATACAACAATTAGCCAGCAGCTGCTTCAGCCTCAGAATGCATGCAGGGTTTTCGTGCATTTTTGGCTACTGCCGGCATCAATATTTTATTTTTTATAATTTTTTACTTTTTATCTTTTTAAAACTTCTGAACGAACAGGACTGTTGCCGTCGTTTAGGCAATCCACACTTGCTCGCTAGAAAGAGGTTCTTCCACTGGAGAGGCTGCAAAGGGGCAAGAAATGGAAAAAAAAAAGATAGAAAAGATGTGGGGAAGGGGGTGAAAAAAAACAGACATGAATTAGTTTTAATATCAGTGTTTAGCTAAATATATAATTGTAATGAAAAGTGTTGCGGTTTACCATTTTGCCCTTAAGTATACACAGATGTATCCACTCACATCTAGCCTCCCTTCACATTAAACAGCCCTTCTAGCCTTACTATGCTTTGGCATCACTTGGTAGTGCGGATTGTCTTTTTGTTTGGCTTTTTCCATTAAAATGCGTCTTATTCACAAAATGATGCAAATAGGATGCGCAAACACTTTTGCTGATAAAAATGATGTACGGCATGCCCACATATTCTGTATAGGACAGTGTCTCTATCTGCATACGAAATGCTATACTACAGTTTTTTGCTCGAAAACACCATAGCGTAGCTTTTCGTACGCAGTTACGGCCACAGTGCACACAATATAGACATGCTGCATATCATTTTAATCAGCAGAGTCTACTTCTGTGACTTATTCACATTTGGAAAAAAGACGCCCTATGCTAATAGATTTGCACAGAGCCTGTCAGCTCACTCACGTCTGGCATCTCCCGCTGCGTGGCATATTGAGGCAACATGTATGAGGACACATCTGTATGGTGGGGAAAAAAACTGCTACCTACCTGTACTGTTTCCTCACTGGAGAGGGGCAGCTGGGGCCCCGGAGCAGTGATAGTGGACATTCAACCACTTGCCATCCCTACGGTACCAGACCCGAGTCTCTTCTGACTGCGTAGTACGAGGTCTTCCCTGGGCGTCTATGTACTGTGTGAGCCGGATGTAGGCGATGCAGGCCGCATCCTCCCCAATTACATGCACATGTGGATTCAGGATCGTGGTGTGGATAGGCTTTGTATTTTTGGACAACACTGAAAGACAACAGAGACAAAAACCTTAATCACCCAACATATCCCAAATATAATTTGTTTTTTATTTAAGTTCATCTATTATGGTGTCTCCTGGGAAATAGATGTTAATGGCATAGGTAAAATAGATCAAAAATAATTATAATACAAGGACTAGATAGAAGAGTTAAAAATGTTACTTTGCATTGTTAAAAGTGGATTAAGAGCAAATGAACAAGGCATGAACAAAACATTTTGAATAAAAAACAAAAAATTGTAAACACAAAAATGATTTGTTGTAGTTTTCAGTTATATAGTTGTGAAAAAAAATGTTTCTGTAATAACACATTTCTGTATTTCAATGAGGAGATTATCAAAACAATCCATTTGTATTTTTGTTTTACAAACCATGTTCTGAAATACAGTCACTGTGGGATAAATTAGTTCCATTGTGCTTCATCTGTGATTTTGTACCTATTTAAAACTAACTGCCTATATTGGTGTTTTGTTCCGTCTGTGATGCGAACTGTATGCACACTTTAGAGAAAAAGACACTACATCCATCAGAGCGGCTCAGACGTACTGAGGCTAAGTGTATAAGGACTCATCTGTAACATTATTCCTAGGATATATATTCCTCTGTGCTAAAAACTGTTTTATCCTTATGACAGGTACACCCAACTCTCTTTGAATTATTTTGGATTAACCTGTGATATTGTTTTTAACTCTGCACAAAGTATATACTTACAATTGTCAAAATAAAATTTATGAAAGTCCATTCCTTCAACAAGGTTACCAAGAGCTTCAGGTTCAAATGAGGTCAGGCCAGGATCACAAATCTTTCTGTAAAATACAAAAATATGATGCTTATAATAATCATCTTACAATAATAATTTCTCCTTAGAACCATGACCTTAGGGATATAGGGGCAAATGTATTAAGCCTAGAGAAGTGATAAAGAAGTGATATGTGGAAGGTGATAATGCACCAGCCAACCATTACGCGTCTGAAATAATACAGTTAGGAGCTGATTGGCTGGTGCGTTACTTCATCACTTCTCCAGGCTTCATACATCTGCTCCATAGTTTGTTCCTGATCTTTAGGTGTTATTTAATAAATATGATCTCCAGTAGTTTTTTGTCTTTACTGTAACCCATACCCATGGTACTTCAATAGTGTACAATTCACCTTTCAGTTTTTACATTGTGATGTTTAGCTAACATTACCTCCATCTGTCCTCTAAGTCTGTGTTCTAGAATGAGTCCATCTAAGTGTCACTTATGTTCCCAAAGCAATGAAATGATAAGAGACAAAATGTAAAATGTATTACTGTATTGTTTGAGCCTGAAGTGTCTAAAGGGGGGTACTCACGGGAGAGATGTGTGCTGAGCGATCTTAACACAGACCGCTCAGCACACATCTCTCACCCCGCTCAGCACAGCGCGATGTGCTGAGCGAGGGGGAAAGCCGACGGGGGGCCGCTCACTTCACACAACGGTGAAGTGAGCGACCCGCTAGATTGAGCCTGCATGCAGCTCAATCTAGCATCGGCGATAGCGATGCGCGGGGCCGCGCATCGCTATCGCTGGAGGGCATACACACGGCAGATCCGTGCTTAAAATCTAAGCAATCTAGCAAGATTGCTTAGATTTTAAGCACGGATCTCTCCGTGTGTACCCCCCTTAAGTACTGTGTGTAGATGCAATTAGCGCTGTGACCCTGGAGAGAAACAGAGCTGTTCATAGACTACCCTGAGGTAGTCACAGATAAGTTATACAATGGCGTTTACAATGTGCTTTCCCTTCCACGGGCATCTGAGGCCCAGTTATCTAGTATAAAGCTGTAGAACAGTGCAAGAAGTAAGACTGTGTTGGTTACAGCCTGTAACCAAGACAGGCTTACTACTTGAACTGGCCTAAAGAGCTCGTGCTCTGATGCCTAGTGCTGGTATAGACATTTATTACTTTGTATTTTGAGATTTTGTTCAGTACTAATAATGAGTGTGTGCCATTGAAAGGATGCTCAGCCTCACTAACCCTGCTCCAATCCCGCTTTCCACTCTTTACTGCTGCTAGCACTGGTGTTGAGCTCGGACTGGATAAGAACACTGACCGTTACAGCATCCACTCACGTGTAAGCATCAAAGTCCCCATTGTTGATAGCTTCAATCAGTTGCTCAGTAATCTTGATAATCTCCTGTTTCCGCACTGTAGGGGAGAAAGGAGAGAGTGAGTGACATGCAAAATGTACATGGCTTTAGCCATTGTCATAACATCTCAAAATGCTACTGTGTTTGAATTTGATGTTAATAGCAAGAGAGGCATGAAATCTACTGGATTCAAATGGTAAATTTAGTGCACACAAGAGAGGGTGCTGGATACGGATTTACAGCTGCCAACAACTCTTTAATATTCAACCTTCTAGGACTATAGCATTATCCCTGCAAGGACCGAATCATGTTTTTCATGCACTATTGAAAAAAAAGATTCAAATCCAATAACACAGAAGAGTAATACAGAGTGACTTAAATATTCTTCCCCATTCAACAGGATACGATTTAAATCCAACCACATTTTTAGTAGAGAACTACAGAAGACCTTAAAGATTCTTCCCCTGGTTCAAAAAACATAGTGTAGGGGCAGGCCATACAGAGATTTGTGGCATTATGGACTAAAAATCCTGATTAAGCTTGGTTAAATGTTATAAAAGTTGTTGCAGTACAGCTCAGTAGAACCAAAGACCTGGCATGATAAAAAGAGAAAGACCACAGCCCTATGTTATTCCATAACTTCACAGTCCTAAGATTTTGCTGTTTTCATCATAGAGAACCAGGAAAGTGTGCATCAATATGTTGTTGTAACCTCACACCTCCAAGGACTGATGTCAAACTTACTTACATTGAAAGAGAAGGGAGTGGGAGAGAGGGCCTACAGTAGTGAATACATTACGGAGATATGCAAATATTGTTTTTTTATAATGAACGGATAGTGGCATACAGTAGTGATGACAGTACTTCAAATGGTAGAAAATGCACAGATTTCTAGAATTAGAATTTATGTCACAACTTAGTCAACATATACTGTACATATATTATAAAACTAATTCTCAAAAGGAAAAGGGAGGTAGTAATGTGGTGCACTATCTGGTGTCTTACACAGACAGTAAAATGTAACTTTTATTATATATTTGTTTAAAAATATTTATTCCCCACAAGGAAAATGAAAACGGTGAAGTATTAAAATAATACTTTGCCAATTTAATTTTCCTTGTGGTAGAATTTTTAAAAAACTAATAATATAATAAAAGCTATATTTTACCATCGCTATATGTAAGACATTGGATAGTGCACCACATTACTACCTCCATTCTCCTTTAGAGAATCAATTGCTATTCTGGTAGATGGTAGCACACCCCAAGTGACTATCACTAGAGTGAATAGTTTACACTGGGTGGTCTTCTGATATAAACCTGTGCGGTGGTTCCTTCCTTCTACTTCTTAATATGTATAAAACATCAGAAAGGAGCAGGCACCTAATAATATACACATAATATTATTAGCAGCGGATAATTATTTTTTGCTCAATAAAAAATAGGATTTTAATACCTACAGGTAAATCATTTTCTCTTAGTCCGTAGAGGATGCTGGGGACACCATTAGAACCATGGGGTATAGACGGGATCCGCAGGAGACATGGGCACTTTAAGACTTTGAAAGGGTGTGAACTGGCTCCTCCCTCTATGCCCCTCCTCCAAACTCCTGTTATAGGAACTGTGCCCAGGGAGACGGACATTTTGAGGAAAGGATTTATTGTTAAACTAAGGGGAGATTCATACCAGCTCACACCTCAACCATGCCGCAGAACATGGCATTCAACAGAACACAGGCCAACGGCATGAACAATGTCAGCAACAGGCTGACAATAACGTAACACAACATGTGTGTAACCATAACTATTAACTGCAGATGCAGTACGCACCGGGACGGGCGCCCAGCATCCTCTACGGACTAAGAGAAAAGGATTTACCGGTAGGTATTAAAATCCTATTTTCTCATATGTCCTAGAGGATGCTGGGGACACCATTAGAACCATGGGGTTATACCAAAGCTCTAGAACGGGCGGGAGAGTGCGGACGACTCTGCAGCACCGATTGACCGAACATAAGGTCTTCATCGGCCAAGGTGTCAAACTTGTAGAACTTTACAAAAGTGTTTGACCCCGACCAAGTAGCTGCTCGGCAAAGTTGCAATGCCGAGACCCCCCGGGCAGCCGCCCAGGATGAGCCCACTTTCCTAGTGGAATGGGCCTTCACTGATTCCGGTAATGGCAATCCAGCCGTGGAATGGGCCTGCTGAATCGTGTTACAGACACAGTGTGCAATGGTCTGCTTGAAAGCAGGACACCCAACCTTGTTGGGAGCATACAGGACAAACAGAGCCTCTGTCTTCCTAATCTGAGCCGTTCTGGCGACATAAATCTTCAAAGCTCTGACCACATCCAGAGATTTTGACTCAGCGAAGGCGTCAGTAGCCACAGGCACCACAATAGGTTGGTTTATGTGGAAAGAGGACACCACCTTCGGTAAAAATTGCTGACGTGTCCTCAATTCAGCTCTATCTTCATGGAAGATCAAATAAGGGCTCTTGTGAGACAAGACACTCGCCTTGCAGATGCCAAAGCCAATAGGATGACCACTTTCCAAGTGAGGAATTTTAACTCCACCTTCCGCAAAGGT
This sequence comes from Pseudophryne corroboree, assembly GCF_028390025.1. Taxonomy (NCBI): domain Eukaryota; kingdom Metazoa; phylum Chordata; class Amphibia; order Anura; family Myobatrachidae; genus Pseudophryne; species Pseudophryne corroboree. The sequence continues at coordinate 576,430,640 of NC_086446.1, forward strand.
TCAAACCAACGTGATTGAAAGAACTGCAAAACCACATTAGGTCCCATGGTGCCACAGGAGGCACAAATGGAGGTTGGATGTGCAACACTCCTTTCACGAAGGTCTGAACTTCTGGAAGGGAGGCCAATTGTTTCTGAAAGAAAATTGATAAGGCTGAAATCTGAACCTTGATTGAGCCCAATTTTAGGCCCGCATCCACACCTGCTTGTAGTAAAAAATGGAGAAAACGCCCTAGGCGAAACTCTTCCGTAGGAGCTCCCTTGGCTTCACACCAAGAGACATATTTTCTCCAAATTCGGTGGTAATGTCCACCGTTACCCCTGTTCTGGCCTGAATAAGTGTGGGAATGACTTCACTGGGAATACCCTTACTGGCTAGGATTTTGCGTTCAACCGCCATGCCGTCAAACACAGCCGCGGTAAGTCCTGATACACGCACGGCCCCTGTCGTAACAGGTCCTCTCGCAGAGGAAGAGGCCAGGGATCTCCTACGAGTAATTCCTGAAGATCTGGATACCAGGCCCTCCTTGGCCAGTCTGGGACAATGACGATCGCCTGGATCTTTGTTCTTCTTATGATCTTTAGAACTTTCGGAATTAGAGGAAGTGGAGGGAATACATACACAGACTGAAACACCCACGGTATCACCAGTGCATCCACTGCTATTGCTTGAGGATCCCTTAACCTGGAACAATATCTCTGAAGCTTCTTGTTGAGACGAGATGCCATCATGTCTACTTGAGGAACTCCCCAACGACTTGTCACCTCTGCAAAGACTTCTTGGTGGAGGCCCCACTCTCCTGGATGGAGATCGTGTCTGCTGAGGAAGTCTGCTTCCCAGTTGTCCACTCCTGGAATGAATATTGCTGACAGAGCGCTTGTATGTTTTTCCGCACAGCGGAAAATCCTTGTGGCTTCTGCCATTGCCGCTCTGCTTTTCGTTCCACTCTGACGGTTTATGTACGCTACTGCAGTTACATTGTCCGACTGGATCAGTACAGGCAGATCTCGAAGAAAATGTTCCGCTTGTAGGAGGCCGTTGTAAATGGCCCTTAACTCCAGAACATTTATGTGGAGACAAGATTCCTGACTTGACCATTTGGCCGTCACCAAATAAGGCCTTACCTTTATATGGTAGAGATTCCATACTTTTGGAGTCAACATCAGCATTCCATTGGTGAATCCACAATGCACGCCTAGCTGAATCAGCCGTGGCATTGGCTTTTGATCCCAAAAGACCAATATCTCTCGCAGCTTCCTTAAGGTATGCTGCAGTGTCCTTGATATAACCCAGCGTCAAGAGGATGCTATCCCTATCTAGGGTATCTATATCAGATGACAAGTTATCTGCCCACTTTTCGATAGCACTACTTACCCACGCAGACGCAATGACAGGTCGGAGTAGTGTACCTGTGGTCACATAAATGGACTTCAATGTAGTGTCCTGTTTACGATCCACAGGATCCTTCATGGCCGCTGTGTCAGGTGACGGGAGAGCCACCTTTTTAGACAACCTAGACAAGGCCTTGTATCGAGGGAAACGGATAAGCTGCCATAATTCTTTTGGGAATCTGAAACTTCCTGTCAGGACCTTCCCAAACTCAGGTTTCCTTTCTTTATACATACAGACCCTTTTACCAGGGACAGCCGAGTCCTCAGTGATATTAAATACCTCTTTAATCGCCACAATCATGTACTGAATGCTCTTTGCCAATTTTGGGTCTAACCTGGAATCGCTATAGTTGACACTAGAATCAGTGTCCGTGTCGGTATCCGTGTCTGCCACTTGGGCCAACGTACGTTTTTGTGACCCTGAGGGGACCTGACTTTGGAATAACATATCTTCCACAGATTTTTTCCATGCCTGGGTCTGCGACTCAGACTTATCTAGCCTCTTACTAATAAGAGCCACAGTAGCATTCAAGGCGTTTAACACATTTACCCAATCAGGTGTCGGCGGTGCCGACAGGGTCACCCCCGCAGCCGTCTGCGTCCCCAATACAGCCTCCTCCTGGGAAGAGCCTTCAGCTCCAGAAATGTCGACACTCGTGCACCAAACACCCACAGACACACCGGGCATATAGGGGACAGACCCACAGTAAAGTCTGACAGAGAGACACAGAGGGGATTTGCCAGCTCACACCCTGCGCTGAAAAAATGGTCAGAAAATTGCCAATACAATGCCTCAGACCTATAGCGCTTTTATCACATATACATTGCACCAATTATATGCCCCCCCCCTCCGTTTTACACCCCTGGTACTTGTCAGTGTGTGTGTGGAGGACCAGCGTCTCTGCAGCCTGAGGAGAGGAAATGGCGTCGTGAGCTGTGAGGGAGAAGCTCCGCCACCTTAATGGCGCGCTTCTGTCCCGCTTCCTAGATGTTTATACTGGCAGGGGGGATGGGACAGTGCCACGGCACTAATGTCCCCTCTTGCCAGTATGTTAAATGAGGTCGTTTTTAGCTGCCCAGGGCAACCCCCCCTCTCTGAAAATAAAAAACCTAACAAAAAGTCTTTACAGAGAAACTCAGTAGAGCTCCCCTTAGTGCGTCCAGTCTCCCTGGGCACAATTCTAAAACTGGAGTCTGGAGGAGGGGCATAGAGGGAGGAGCCAGTACACACCCTTTCAAAGTCTTAAAGTGCCCATGTCTAAATTCATTTTTTCCCTCAAAATTCTACACACAGTACCCCATAAGGATAACATGAAAAGTTTTTTTTTTTTAGATTTTTGCTTATTTATTAAAAATAGAAAAATAAGAAATCACATGTACATAAGTATTCACAGCCTTTGCCATGAAGCTCAAAATTGAGCTCAAGTGCATCCTGTTTCCACTGATCATCCGTTCCTACAGCTTAATTGGAGTCCACCTGTGGTAAATTCAGTTGATTGGATATGATTTGGAAAGGCACACACCTGTCTATATAAGGTCCCACACTTGACAGTGCATGTCTGAGAACAAACCAAGCATAAAGTCAAAGGAATTGTCTGTAGCCCTCCGAGACAGGATTGTCTGGAGGCACAAATCTGGGGAAGAGTACAGAAAAATATCTGCTGCTTTGAAGGTCCCAATGAGCCCAGTGGCCTCCATCATCCGTAAATGGAAGAAGTTCGGAACCACCAGGACTCTTCCTAGAGCTGGCCGACCGTCTAAACTGAGGGATCGGGGGAGAAAGGCCCTAGACAGGGAGGTTACCAAGAACCCAATGGTCACTCTGTCAGAGATACAGAATTCCTCTGTGGAGAGAGGAGAACCTTCCAGAAGGACAACCATCTCTGCAGCAATCCACCAATCAGGGATGTATGGTACAGTGGCCAGATTGAAGCCACTCCTTAGTAACAAGCACATGGCAGCCTGCCTGGAGTTTGCCAAAATGCACCTGAAGGACTCTCAGACCATGAGAAACAAAATGTTCTGGTCTGATGAGACAACGATTGAGCCCTTTGGCGTGAATGTCAGGCATCATGTTTGGAGGAAACCAGACACCGTTCATCACCAGGCCAATACCATCCCTACAGTGAAGCATGGTGGTGGCAGCATCATGCTGTGGGGATGTTTTTCAGCGGCAGGAACTGGGAGACTAGTCAGGATAGAGGGAAAGATGAATGCAGCAATGGACAGAGATATCCTAGATAAAAACCTGCTCCAGAGCGCTCTTGACCTCAGACAGGGGCAACAGTTCATCTTTCAGCAGGACAACGACCCTAATCACACAGCCAAGATATCAAAGGAGTGGCTTCAGGACAACTCTGTGGATGTCCTTGAGTGGCCCAGCAAGAGCCTAGACTTGAATCTGATTGAACATCTCTGGAGAGATCTGAAAATGGCTGTGCACCGACGCTTCCCATCCAACCTGATGGAGCTTGAGAGGTGCAGCAAAGAGGAATGGGCGAAACTGCCCAAAGATAGGTGTGCCAAGCTTGTGGCATCATATTCAAAAAGACTTGCGGCTGTAATTGCTGCCAAAGGTGCATCAACAAAGTATTGAGCAAAGGCTGTGAATACTTATGTACATGTGATTTCTTGGTTTTGTATTTTTAATAAATTTGCAAAAATCTCAAAAAAAAAACTTTTTTCATGTTGTCATTATGGGGTATTGTGTGTAGAATTTTGAGGGAAAAAAATTGATTCCATTTTGAAACAAGGCTGTAACATAACATAACAATTGTGGAAAAAGTGAAGCGGTGTTAAAACTTTCTGGATGCACTGTAGATAAGGCGAAACTAAGATTTATTGGGTAATGGTACATCTGCACTTCAATGAGCAGAATTTACATATCAAATGATTAAACTACTACACCAGGGCTAGGCAACTTGTGGCACTCTAGTTGCTGTGTAACTACACGTCGCAGCATGCAGTGTCATAGTTTTAGCATGCTGTAACAGGAAAACTGTTTCAGGGTATGCTGGGAGGTGTAGTTCCACAGCGACTGACATGCTGCACGTTGCCTAGCCCTGTACTGTGTGATTAAGTGCCTGCTTCTTTCAATGGTTTCAGAATGAGATTTGACATGTCAACAACAGGTCTTCTCAGGGTGGCTGCCACCTGGTCACAATAGAGGGAGTATGTATTTTTTTTTCTTCCAATTTTGGATATATTTATTAGTCACTGCTATCACACTGTCACTATTTAACGAAACACTTTTCCCACCTATCTACTGAAATACATACATTCATATAAACTGTGCACACAGTGTGCTAATTTGGTGTGTTATGAAACTTGTCTACAAATTGGGGAGCAATTATTGAATTTATTACAAACTCAATGCTCAACATAAATTTTGGGGACACATTCAGAAATTATTTTTTTGTTGCGGACATGCTAAATCTAGTAGATTGTGTCAATAAGTATTCAATGCAACAAATTTATTGCATTAAACAAATAAATAAAATGAATAAAAATTTTATTATCGCCTTCTTCAAGATGTAGAAACCATCTTTAATAAAGAGCTAGTTCTCCAGAATGTGAACTGTGACAAGCCAGTATGCAGTAGGCTTTTGCATGCCTCCAGAGGGCTGCCATCACAAATTGTGGGGCCTGGGTCTGAAAAAATAGGCAGGCAAGCCCCCCCCCACCACAGCCACACACAAACACTGCCACAATCACACACACTGTCCCATAGCCACATACACCTGCCTGCCCCAGCCCCTCACAGCTCCAGCTTCCCATTCCGAGCCCCCTTCAGCCCCCCACGCTTACCCTTCTAGGAACGGGTTGCCCTAATTGGAGAGCTGCAGCCAGGACCAGTGATCGCATGCATTGAGCAGATAACCATGGAAATACAGAGATGGTGGAGGTATTTCAAATTTGCTGCTGACTGCGAGCCAATCGGAGCTCGCGGACTGGCAGTCAGGAGCTCCTGATTGGCTTCCAGTTGCCGCTAAATTCAATATACCAAAGGCGGCTCTGTCCAGCCATGGTTGTCTGGATCAATACTGTTGCCACCTGGGACCCCTCTCAGTCCTGGCCCCAGGACTAAAGTACCGTCCATCCCCCCTTGATTGCGGCCGTGTGATTATACATGCATGTTTCTGTACACACAGGCTGTGTGACTTGATTGATGAACCACATCTACTATGTATTCTCCCAAACGATGAGAATTTTGTCTTCTTGTAAAATATTGTAGTGCTATAAACAGAGTGATTCTTAAGAATGCCAACATCAAAATAAGAGAGGCAACCTAGTGACCCCAGCTCAAATCACAGTGCCTTATGTCTGTTCCAGGTTTTAAATATTAGACTGCATCTTCCACTGGGCAAAGAAATTGTGAAGAATATTTTATTATACTTAAAATATATGTACAGATCCAGAATGACGACAATACAAGGAAACATCTTAGTCGCCACTTTCAAAGATTTCCCAAAGAAATAAATTTACATAACAAATCACAAACAGCAAAAAAAGGGAGTTATTACTCTTTCCCACATAAAATAAATCACTAAGGTTAGCGAGATAGTTTAAAATAGAAAGAACCAGTAATTCAGAAAACACCTCTCTGATAAAAAAAAGTGAATAGCACAAGTAGCTGAAGTCCAATATATTGGTCAAACTTGTGCTAAACTCAGAAGAGAGACATACCAAGGTCAGTCTAGGTAGCAGGGGAGGGCTGGCAACGGTGAGAGAATTTGCAATTGCCCATACATCACTTTAAGAAATTAGGGCCAAAACTGTAATGGGAGGATCTTTATTCAGAGCTAAATTCATAGTATAAGTACAATTTACTGTACAACAAGTGGCTGACCCATATCAGCAGTAACATGCTGCAGCATATTTTCTTCAGAAGAGGATATAATTACAGCAATGACTAGCCGGATGAGAACAGGCCATATCATTAAAGGGGAGCAGTCTCCTACACACAGTGGAAGCATCAACTTTCTAAAAACTAGATCACCTTTAACCCTTGTACTACATGCAATCCCTTCACAATAAGCGTTTTATCATTCACTCTATTTAGCAGGGTGCCAGCAATATAGCTGGGTCTTCTGCTGATGGTCCCCATGACCTGCTTTCATATCGCTAGTCATAGGAACTTTCCATGAAGGTACAAATTATTCTGACCAATGCCAAGGCCATATAAAAAGATGAATAACTGTTTTAAACACATGAATGAAATGGTAAAAGTACTTTGCAGCAACCACCGAACAATTCTGAACCCCTTTATTAGTATGTGAGTGACCGGAGGTGCCGGCTGAAGCTTATATTTTACTTGCAATGGGCATGTCCTTTCCCCATGCATGAAATCTCTCTTTCCTATGGAGAGAACACAACAGTGCCAAATGTGATATTCCAACTGTATGTAACTGCTGGACCCAGCTTAATAGAGTAAATGATGGGGACCCCAGGGGAGGAACCTTCAAAGTACCACTACTGACAAGGAAGAGAATGTAGTACAGGGTTTATTTAAAGTGAAAACCATTTTCAATAAATTAGACACGTTGAATGGCATCACTGTGCCATTAGCCAACTACATCTGCTTGTCCATGGGTAAAACGTAGCCAGCCCTCCTATGATAACTAGGCTTTACAGGGTTCTATTAAAGGAAGATGCAGGTAAGTCTGGAAAATGACAGTGATGATTAACATATGTAGGTAACTAGAGAGGACTACTACCAATAGAAGTTCTACTGAAAAACAGCTATCTGATGACTAACTTACACAGTGAATTGCTAAGTGAGAATGGTACAACTGGAGTGAGCACTGGCTCCGGCTGAGCATGCTCTAGCTCCAGTGTCTGACCTGGGCTTTCCCAGGCTAGCACTTTCTCTTCACAAGACTGGGAAGCTGTAAAGAAACATACTGATTAACAAAACAGAGGAAACAAAAAAAAAAAATGATCATAAGTTAAGCAAACATACAATAATATAACATAAAAAGGAAGAGATGGTAAATAGAAAATAATCAAATAAAAACACTGTTGGATTGCCCTGTTGTACACCATAAATCACCTACAATGCTGATACTCAGACTTCGATTACAGTGTAGCCAGCCAACTTTTTCCTGGCCTCTTTCCCTAATACTGCAGCACTCCTATTGCCATACCTATTGGCATCCCATCTGTATTAAAAAATGAAGAACCTATTTCAGCCCATGGATAAATGTTTACATTATATATTACCACCAAGCACATAAAAAAAAAGCTATTGGAGTCAAAGTGAACAGGGTGCTGATCTAGGCAGCCTGCGCTCTGACATAGGTGCCCTTCCAGAAGTCCAGGCCAGCTAATCTCGAAGAAAAAGTTTGTTCTAGTTAATTACCTTGTAATTAACTGTCTGTTTACCACTCCCATTTAGAATGTAAGCTCTCACGAGTAGGGCCCTCTTCCCTCATGTGCTTATACTTTTCTTACTTTAATGATCATCAACTGCACCAAATCCAGCAGTCTTCTGCCACCTGATACTTATATCAGTGTTATCTGCTGATGTAGCTATGTTTATTTACCCTGTACTTGTCCTATATTGCCTTCAACTGTAAGTCACTATTTTCCTGTTTTGATTATTTGTTTATGTACTCTATAATTGGGCGCTGCGGATCCCTTGTGGCACCATATAAATAAAGGATAATAATAATAATAATAATAAAATTAGCTTTGCTCTGCTGTGATGTGACACATACATGCATAAAGTAATACAGAAAGGATACAGCTACAATTTCTAATTATACTAGACTGTCCATGTTGTGACCTGCTGGTCAAGTAAAGGTTTTAAAATCTTTTCAGAGGACCGGCTGCAGAGCTCCTCTGCTTCTACTGCACGACTTTGGGCCTGATTCAGAGATGGCCGTAGTTTATACAGCAGCTGCTATATGAAAATATGCAAAAGCAACAGTACTTGTCTAGAGTCAACTGAATCCTGCATGCTAGCTTGATCTGCTGCGTCCGTAGACTCAGCAATGGATCACTTGCGTGAACATTGCCCATCTGAGTAACCCTCTGGATATGTGTCAGAAAAGAAGCAGACCCTGGCCTTGACAGCCCCCCTTCCTTTGTAGAACAGTCACTGGCGACCGCCCCAAACGGCCACAGCATGTCAATCACGCTGCATCTTGGGGGCACTGTGAGCAACAGTGCAGGACCCGTACTACGCATAACCATCAGGTTAGTTAGTACGTAAACCATCGGGTTTAGGTACTAATCTGAACCCGACCCTTTGTTCATTATTAGTTTACTTGTCTTACAAATATGGTCTATGCATAATAGTATGAAAGGTAAATTCATGGTTTATGGTGCCCCTTATCGCCATCACATAACCGCTGGTAAGCTGCAGAGCAGTAATGAATGGTGTGTAGAGGAACCATACAGAACCAAAACATGATTTCAGAGCTAATTTATAAACCCTTATACTGTAGTTCATCGTGAAGATGTCTAAACTATTTTTGGGAAACATTCATATACTCTATAAATCTACTAGGTGTTGTTGTCAGATACATGATTATATTGACATTAAACCATAATATATGTGCAGGTCAAACCTAAATCTCCACCAAGCCTCTGTACAGCACTATTGCCCTCCCCGAGAAGCTGTAGCCCTCCATGACCACACTGTGCACAGTATCCAGCCTGTACGTGTAATAGTAGTAGACAAAACAGGAAATGTTAGCCTAATATAACGCGTTCCAAAATAGAAATACATAATCCAAAATATTCTGCATTAATCAGATTACTACATTATGTGAAGTGGATATAATCCTACGATCCTTCTGCCCTAGTCTACAATCCCATAGAGCGCAGGTTCTCAAACTCGGTCCTCAGGACCCCACACAGTGCATGTTTTGTAGGTAACCCAGCAGGTGCACAGGTGTATTAATTACTCACTGACGCATTTTAAAAGGTCCACAGGTGGAGTTAATTACTTCACTTGTGATTCTGTGAGGGGACCTGCAAAACATGCACTGTGTGGGGTCCTGAGGACCGAGTTTGAGAGCCTGTGCCATAGAGTATCTAATGTCACACTTATTTATGATTTCCCTACTAGGAGAGCACATATCTTCTGATGCTGAGCTACAAAGCCAAACTACAGGAGAAAAGGGAGTCACAGGAACATGCAGACTATAGAAAATAGAACATAGAAGGTTTTGTACATTCTAATTGTCACAAGGGTCTGGCATTACAAAAGGTCTATGTGGACAGAGCACAACACCATACAGAGGGCGAGAAGGGTATAACACAGCAATCCATTCTTCACTTACTGGCTGCACCACACAGACCAAACTGTGACTGCAAGGACTGAGTCTGTGTTTTGCTCTCGCCTTGGCTCCATCCTTGGAGAAGCAAAGGGCCATCCCCAGGATAGAGAAGAGATGCTGATCGGTATGCAGCAAATTAATAAATGCACAGGAAACAGGAAGGTAATCATTACATAAAAAAAAAAAAACTGAAATAATAAGTTATTTACAAGGATGGTCATAGATATTCAGGTGATCACAAGTAACCCAGTGTTAATTACAATGGTAAATAAAGGGCAGGCTAATTCTTGCAAAGAGCTAGCTAAAGTGACCATTTAGGAAATAGCTCTGCTTAGATTCATTTCTAAACCTAGTATTCACTATAGATGACTATATAAATGTATTCCATTATTCAACTATAAAACATTGTTTAGTAAGGAAAGTTAAACTGATTCAATTCCTAGGAGATTCTAATAACAATATGTAAAACTTGAGTTTATAGCAAACAAACCGGGAATATATATATAGGAGATAAAAGTTGTTGATTTTTCAGTAAAAGCAACTGGCATCCTCTATACTACGGAATACAAGCGTTATTCAGATCAACTCCATTGTCTATCTTCTTGATTACTTTTCGTTATTGTAATCCACTACATTTCCACCTATACTAGCAGGCCTCATGATATGACTGTGTACCTGTAAGAACAGCTGGCACCTGAACTGGTAACAGTACTGTAACTGCTAATCAATTTCCTTCTACACATGCAACTGTTTGAGATTTGTTCTAAAAGAAACGGAGGTCTGCAGTAGAGCTAAATACAGGTCTCATTAACCCAATGGTTAACTATCCGCTTGTTTGGGTGACCATGTTTAGTCTCATACAGAGTTCCAGACATACAGTAAAAAAGTGGGTGTGCCAAGATACAGATGTGTCCTCTTACATCTTTGCTCTGCGCGCTATAAGTTGCGTTAGACATAACACGTGACTGCCGTGTGACTCTGTAGTGCTGAGCGTCTTTTTGCATTTTTGTCTGCAACAATACATCATAGACGCAATGTAATGCAACAGGAAGCACGAACACTGTAACGTGGCATTTTGGATGCAGATACAGCAGAAATTACACAGAATATAGGCATGCCGCATATCATTTTAATCAGCAGAAGCTGTTCATGTCCCCTATTATATTACATTGTGTCTAAGACGCATTTTCATGGAAAAAGACGCACGGCGCCACCAAATCCCACCACGGCATGGCGTGACTTGAAGGGCTGTTTAGCGTGACTGCAGCAAAAGGACACATCTGTAGGTCATAAAAATTATATTAAGCAAATATATGTTATGAAGTGTTTTCTTGTTGGACACCATTTTCCACTATAAAGTTACAGCTTGCTCTCTGCAGATCTGTTTTGTTGTCCAGTACAAATAAATAATAACATATAGCCGATATGTCCTGATAAGTACCGTACAACTCACTGCAGACAGAATACAATTTGCAGCCACCAGGGGGGAGGCTGTTGCAGAGATTGAACAAAAGGCAATGTCAAAAAAATCAACAATTCTCAAAATGCTGTTTAATGCAGAGGTTCACAAACATTCCTGAATCACGGAGACCTGTAATATCAGCATTTTTTTTCACAGCAACCCATGGTCAATAGTTTGTTATTAATAAAGTCAGAAAATAAAATATTAAATTAAGAAAACGTTGCTTACCTATCGTCTTTAGATAAGTTATGTGGAGCTTGGACTTCTGTTTGTACACATTTTATCATAGGCAGCCACTATCACATTGACCATAAAGAATTTGATTTGGTCTTGGACCATCAACCCGTGACATCCCTGGCCTTTTGTAACAATCTACTGTACATCAGACTCTTTAATAAAATGTCACTAATGTTTATAGATCACACTACGCCAGCTGCCTTTGACTGGCTAATTAAGTGCAAAACATGGAACTCACTTGTAAACTTGTATCAAACCTTTGGAAGCGGTAAAGTGGAGAAGTTGCCCATAACATTCAATCAACTTCTGTCATTTTTTAGAATGTGCTAGATACTGTAAATGATTAGCCAGAATTTGACTAGTTGCTACGGGCAACTTCTCCATCTCTCAGGTTTGATACATCTCCCCCTTAAAGATGATTTTTGGTAGCACCGCTGCACCTGATATATATATATCAGTGACATGCGGTGAGGTAAATGGCTCAGGAGGCACTGACTAGCATCAGAGCCAGATTTACACACAATATATGAGCCAAGGGGTTCATGTGGGCATTATACACAGGTGCAGCAGTATACTGCTGGAGATTTGGTGAGTTATGATCAGAGATATCCAGAAAACGTAGGCAGGTGAAGTAGTGCCTGACGTTCTTTTTTTTTTCTATAAAAAGGATTAGAATAATACACAGAAGATATTTATAATATATTCTTCGTATTTTTTCAAATCATCTTTATAGTTAAATCTCCGGAGCATACTGGAGCATGACAGGGCTCTGCCTAACTTCATTGCACATCACTAATAAACGGTATATCACATATATATTTTAAACTAAACACAAGGTGAGATGTAATAGCATCCGAGTTTGCTAGAGGTGCGGGTTGCCGGCCGAACTCAGACGGTTTTTTAAAGCGGCAATCCTTTACAAGGCATGGTTTTGCCTTGTAAATGGTTGCCCCTTTTAAAAGACTGTCCGAGTTCGGGCGGCATCCCCCACTTCCGGCAAACTGCTGTTACATCTCGGCTAATATAATTACAGTATTATAAGGTTAGTTCTATGATCAGCTTCCCTGACTCTTTATCTGGTCAGAATATTATAGTGTTTGTAAGTTGTCACATGTTAACAGTAACAGAGTGTTCCACAGGAAACAATGAGACAAAATCAATGACTGATTCTTAACGCACTAATTCATTGGTGAGGATTCTTATTGAAGGTGGCACTTCATGATTGCTCAATGTTATTTTCCCTTTTAGCATCATAAATAAATAAGCACTGACATGTACAAAAGATTTACGCTTACTCCCCATACTCTGCTCCATCTTCGTAAAGTACATGTTGTCTCAGCATTTCACTGCATTATTAAAGAGATGCAACACATCCTGTTACTATGATCTGGGGCAGTGCAACCCTGAGAGATGGAACTAACATGGGTAAAGCACAGCACTGCTTCAATGTCAGTGTTCTAGCAGACATATTGTTGGAGCCAAATTAATACAGTCATGGAAAGTAATATGCCAAATACACTGCTGAATCCGTATTTGTAGGTTGACTGGCAGCAAGAAGTTATTGAAGATATTTAAACAGTAAATAAAACTGCACTTTTGGGTTCCAGATAAATGATCATTGCTAGCTTATTGTAAACTGTGTCAATGGACTGGGGCACAAATAACTACACTTGTAGGGAGCCCACAGATATAGCTCTGTGTTTACAATGAGAAGCAGCCAGCAGGCTTTATGGGACAGGGACTTAAACAAATTGTGCTGCAAATCTTTAAATAAGGATTTTTACCTTTAGTCGTAGACCTAATAATGATTAAATGGGTTATATATACTTTTACTATATATACAATTAACTGTGCATACTATAGGGGGGTGGGGGCACTTAAAAAGTACAAAATATAAGAATGAAAAACTGTACATCTCTGCTAATTTAAAAGGAAAAACAAATGTGATCATTAATGTATAATAACCAGGTCTGTATATTTCTTATGTACATTAGCCACATGGCTGAGAAGGGACACGTACAATTCAATTCCATGCAGACTTATCTATCTTCGTTTTACAACATTGGTTTTTACCAACCACCTATTTTCCCCAGTAAAATATTGGAGGTTGCGTCGGATAAAGGGCAATGAGCATGTAGGGTGCAGAAGTTTTATTTAAGGTCATGACCTTAAAATGACTCAGGATGCTTCAACTCTAAATACAATCTTGACAATATAAAACAAAGACATTGCACAGCACAAACACAGTGATTCAAGTTAACACAGCAGCTACATGTCGTCTTGCCGGAACAGATCAGTGTGCTACGTGCCGCCAGGAATATATCTACCTTTTGAGTCTTCGTCTTCAGTGGTGGTATTACAGCTCTCGGTTGATCCCTGTAAAAGAAAAATTTACATTATAACACATTCCAAGAAACAAAGTAAAATCAAAACCCTGAAAAACAGGACTATAGTAACCAAACTTCATAATGTTGTGGGTCTGCCACCTACGCATAAGGAACAAGTCATATCACTGAGTCATCAGCAAACTGCATTCTCATAATTATTGGTTTAGCTGACAAAATGGATGTCTCCACTGTGTAGGTGGACTACCTCGTTTGAAACAGTGTTGTGGAGTTGAGAAGTGCAGACAGATGCAGTAGCTTCACTGCAATTAAAATAGCTCACGTTTCTTAAGGTGTAAAATAGAATGCGTATTTCAGTGACATTGTGTCACAACAATAATGTATTGTTTAAAATATATTATTCCGAATAAAATATGAAATTGTAGTAGGGACAGCATGATTCCGCATGAGGTTAATGTGAAACGGCAGGATAGTCTGTTGTAAGCCACAGCAGGGCTAATCATTACAATTTGTCTGCTACCTTTAAATATGTGTTGGTTCAGTAGTCATTGCTCCTTATGCCAGCAAGTGGCCAGGCAATAGGTTGGGGGTCTGGGGTTACGTTAGGAACCATTTGTAGTCTGTACTACTTGTGATTACCAGTACTCAGAATGTTGTGCTGCTGTTTTAAAGACCACCTGTAAAACCTGACCTGCAAAAACTACATGCACTATGTAACCCACCTGAGGTCTATGGAGTCTATTCAGTGCATGTTGAATCCTTTCCGACGGAGAGGATCAGACAATGCAGTAATCAATTTGCGGGCAAATCAGACTGGTTTTGCCCATTTTCGATAATGCTAATCCGACTATTTTTAAAGTCAGATTGATAATGAAGAAAACGGGACTAAAACCTGTCGGATTTGGCCGCAAATCCAAAAAAACATGTGGATACGCAGCTAATTCCACTGATCCACGTGTTTTCCGACAAGTCAGAAAAACAGCAGGACCACTGAAAAGATCGAATCATGATTCGACCTAAAAAAAGTCGGAAACTGCCGTCTTTCCGACCTCAATTGAATAGACCCCTATTATTATTATCCAGGGGAGGAAAGGTAGATTTGAGTGTCATCAGCATAGAGGTGATATTGGAAGTTTAAAGAACTAATGAGTTCACCTGGTTCTGTCACAAAATACTGTAACTTTTCCATCTCTGGTTTACAAGCGGGTGCTGTAATTGCTGGAAGGTACAATCATGTTGATGAAATGTAACTGATAAGTATGGATTATCATTAGTGTTTCTATTGGTTTCCCGGAAAAAGCACCATGATGAAACAACTAATTTTATCTATATATATATTTTTTTTTTCAAGAGGAAACGATTTGTTGACAGATAAGTATACCTTCTCCATAGTAATTAAAGGATAAATTACATATTTAACTTTTTGCAAATATTATTTCTCATGACCTGCACTTTAAAATAAGATTTTACTCACCGGTAAATCTATTTCTCGTAGTCCGTAGTGGATGCTGGGAACTCCGTAAGGACCATGGGGAATAGCGGCTCCGCAGGAGACTGGGCACAACTAAAGAAAGCTTTAGGTCACCTGGTGTGCACTGGCTCCTCCCACTATGACCCTCCTCCAAGCCTCAGTTAGGACACTGTGCCCGGACGAGCTGACATAATAAGGAAGGATTTTGAATCCCGGGTAAGACTCATACCAGCCACACCGTATAACTCGTGATACTATACCCAGTTAACAGTATGAATATAACTGAGCCTCTCAACAGATGGCTCAACAATAACCCTTTAGTTAGGCAATAACTATATACAAGTATTGCAGACAATCCGCACTTGGGATGGGCGCCCAGCATCCACTACGGACTACGAGAAATAGATTTACCGGTGAGTAAAATCTTATTTTCTCTGACGTCCTAGTGGATGCTGGGAACTCCGTAAGGACCATGGGGATTATACCAAAGCTCCCAAACGGGCGGGAGAGTGCGGATGACTCTGCAGCACCGAATGAGAGAACTCCAGGTCCTCCTCAGCCAGGGTATCAATTTTATAGAATTTAGCAAACGTGTTTGCCCCTGACCAAGTTGCAGCTTGGCAAAGTTGGAAAGCCGAGACCCCTCGGGCAGCTGCCCAAGATGAGCCCACCTTCCTTGTGGAATGGGCTTTTACAGATTTTGGCTGCGGTAGTCCAGCCGCAGAATGCGCCAGCTGAATTGTGCTACAAATCCAGCGAGCAATAGTCTGCTTAGAAGCAGGAGCACCCAGTTTGCTGGGTGCATACAGGATAAACAGCGAGTCAGTTCTCCTGACTCTAGCCGTCCTGGAAACATAATTTTTCAAGGCCCTGACTACGTCCAGTAACTTGGAATCCTCCAAGTCCCTAGTAGCCGCAGGCACTACAATAGGTTGGTTCAAGTGAAAAGCTGATATCACCTTAGGGAGAAACTGGGGACGAGTCCTCAATTCTGCCCTATCCATATGGAAAATCAGAGAAGGACTTTTATATGACAAAGCCGCCAATTCTGATACACGCCTGGCCGAAGCCAAGGCCAATAATATGACCACTTTCCGCGTGAGATATTTTAGATCCACGGTTTTTAGTGGCTCACACCAATGTGATTTTAAGAAACTCAACACCACGTTGAGAACCCAAGGTGCCACTGGAGGCACAACCGGGGGCTGAATATGCAGCACTCCTTTTACAATGTCTGAACTTCAGGTACTGAAGCTAGTTCTTTCTGGAAGAAAATCGACAGAGCCGAGATCTGTACCTTAATGGAGCCTAATTTTAGGCCCATAGACACTCCTGCTTGTAGGAAATGCAGAAATCGACCTAGTTGAAATTCCTCTGTTGGGGCCTTTTTTGGCCTCACACCAAGCAACATATTTTCGCCATATGCGGTGATAATGTTTTGCAGTTACATCTTTCCTGGCTTGAATCAGCGTAGGAATGACTTCCTCCGGAATGCCCTTTTCCTTTAGGATCCGGCGTTCAACCGCCATGCCGTCAAAACGTAGCCGCGGTAAGTCTTGGAACAGACAGGGCCCCTGCTGCCGCAGGTCCTGTCTGAGCGGCAGAGGCCATGGGTCCTCTGATATAATTTCTTGAAGTTCTGGGTACCAAGCTCTTCTTGGCCAATCCGGAACCACGAGCATCGTTCTTACTCCTCGCCTTCCTATTATTCTCAGTACCTTTTGTATGAGAGGCAGAGGGGGGAACACATAAACCGACTGGTACACCCACGGTGTTACCAGAGCGTCCACAGCTATCGCCTGAGTGTCCTTTGACCTGGCGCAATATCTTTTATAGCTTTTTGTTGAGGCGGGACGCCATCATGTCCACCTGTGGCCTTTCCCAATAGTGTACAATCCTTTGGAAGACTTCTGGATGAAATCCCCACTCTCCCGGGTGGAGGCCGTGTCTGCTGAGAAGATCTGCTTCCCAGTCGTCCACTCCGGGAATGAATACTGCTGACAGTGTTAACACATGATTTTCCGCCCATCGGAGAATCCTTGTGGCTTCTGTCATCGCCATCCTGCTTCTTGTGCCGCCCCGTTGGTTTACATGGGCGACTGCCGTGATGTTGTCTGATTGGATCAGTACCGGCTGGTTTTGAAGCAGAGGCCTTGCCTGACTCAGGGCATTGTAAATGGCCCTCAGTTCCAGAATATTTATGTGTAGGGAAGTCACCTGACTTGACCAAAGTCCCTGGAAGTTTTTTCCCTGTGTGACTGCCCCCCAGCCTCAAAGGCTGGCATCCATGGTCACTAGGACCTAGTCCTGTATGCCGAACCTGCGGCCCTCTTGAAGATGGGCACTCTGCAGCCACCACAGTAGAGATACCCTGGTCCTTGAAGACAGGGTTATCAGCCGATGCATCTGAAGCTGTGATCCGGACCACTTGTCCAACAAGTCCCACTGAAAAGTTCTTGCATGGAACCTGCCGAATGGGATTGCTTCGTAGGAAGCTACCATTTTTTCCCAGGACTCGCGTGCAATGATGCACCGATACCTGTTTTGGCTTCAGGAGGTCTCTGACTAGAGATGACAGCTCCTTGGCTTTCTCCTCGGGAAAAACACTTATTTCTGTTCTGTGTCCAGAACCATCCCCAGGAACAGTAGACGTGTCGTAGGAACCAGCTGTGACTTTGGACTGTTTAGAGTCCAACCGTGCTGTTGTAGCACTTTCCAAAATAGTGCTACCCCGACTAGCAACTGCTCCTTGGACCTTGCCCTTATAAGGAGATTGTCCAAGTACGGGATAATTAAAACTCCCTTTTTTCGAAGGAGTATCATCATTTCGGCCATTACCTTGGTAAACACCCTCGGTGCCATGTACAGTCCAAACGGCAGTGTCTGGACTTGGTAATGGTAATCCTGTACCACAAATCTGAGGTACTCCTGGCGAGGATGGTAAATGGGGACATGCAGGTAAGCATCCTTGATGTCCCGGGATCCCATGTAATCCCCCTCGTCTAGGCTTGCAATAACCGCCCTGAGCGATTCCATCTTGAACTTGAATTTTTTTATGTATGTGTTCAAGGATTTTAAATATAAAATGGGTCACACCGAACCATGCGGTTTCGGTACCCCAAACCGTGTGGAATAGTAACCCCGTCCTTGTTGAAGTAGGGGCACCTTGAGTATTACCTGCTGGGAATACAGCTTATTAATTGCCTCTAGCGCAGCCTCCCTGCCTGAGGGAGTTGTCGGCAAGGCATATTTGAGGAAACGGCGGGGGGGAGACATCTCGAATTCCAGCTTGTACCCCTGAAATACTACTTGAATGAAACAGGGATCCACCTGTGAGCGAGCCCACTGATCGCTGAAATTTTTGAGACGGCCCCCCACCGTACCTGGCTACACCTGTGGAGCCCCCGCGTCATGCTGTGGACTCAGAGGAAGCGAGAGAAGAATTTTGATTCTGGGAACAGGCTGACTGGTGCAGCTTTTTCCCTCTTCCCATGTCTCTGTACAGAAAGGAAGCGCCTTTGACCCGCTTGCTTTTCTGAAGCCGAAAGGACTGTACCTGATAATACAGTGCTTTCTTAGTCTGTGAGGAAACCTGAGGTAATGGATACGAGGTCCCAGAGACCATCCCCAAATAATTCCTCACCCTTATAAGGCAGAGTCTCTATGCGCCTTTTAAATTCAGCATCACCTGTCCAGTGACAGGTCTCTAATACCCTCCTGACAGAATGGACATTACATTCATTTTGGATGCCAGCCGGCAAAATATCCCTCTGTGCATCCCTCATATATAAGACGACGTCTTTAATATGTTCTCATGTTTGACAGGGTCACCGACCACGCTGCAGCAGCACGATCTGCAGGTCTCAGTCTAGTACCTGAGTGTGTAAATACAGACTTCAGGATAGCCTCCTGCTTTTTATCAGCAGGTACCTTCAAAGTGGCCGTATCCTAAGACGGCAGTGCCACCTTTTTTGACAACCGTGTGAGCGCCTTATCCACCCTAGGGGATATCTCCCAGCGTAACTTATCCTCTGGCGGGAAAGGGTACGCCATCAGTAACTTTTTAGATTTGGGGGGAACCCACGCTTTTCACACACTTCATTCATTCATCTGATGGGGGAACAAAACACCGCCTGCTTTTTCTCCCCAAACATAAAACCCTTTTTTAGTGGTACTTGGGTTAATGTCAGAAATGTGTAACACATTTTTTATTGCCGGGATCAAGTCACGGATGTTCCTAGTGGATTGTGTATATGTCTCAACCTTGTCGACACTGGAGTCAGACTCCGTGTCGACATCTGTGTCTGCCATCTGAGTGAGCGGGCGTTTTTGAGCCCCGATGGCCTTTGAGACGCCTGGGCAGGCGCGGACTGAGAAGCCGGCTGTCCCACAGCTGTTACGTCATCCACCCTTTTATGTAAGGAGTTGACACTGTCGGTTAATACCTTTCACCTAACCATCCACTCTGGTGTCGGTCCCACAGGGGGCGACATCACATTTATCGGCATCTGCTCCGTCACCATATAAGCCTCCTCATTAAACATGTCGACACAGCTGTACCGACACACCGCACACACACAGGGAATGCTCTGACTGAGGACAGGACCCCACAAAGCCCTTTGGGGAGACAGAGAGAGAGTATGCCAGCACACACCAGAGCGCTATATAATGTGGGGATTAATACTATAACTGAGTGAAATTTCCCCAATAGCTGCTTGTATATATAATATTGCGCCTAAATTTAGTGCCCCCCCTCTCTTTTTAACCCTTTGAGCCTGAAAACTACAGGGGAGAGCCTGGGGATCTTTCTTCCAGCTGCACTGTGAAGAGAAAATGGCGCCAGTGTGTCTGAGGGAGATAGCTCCGCCCCTTTTTCGCAGACTTTTCTCCCGCTTTTTTCTGGATTCTGGCAGGGGTATTTACCACATATATAGCCTCTGGGGCTATATATTGTGGTATTTTTGCCAGCCAAGGTGTTTTTATTGCTGCTCAGGGCGCCCCCCCCAAGCGCCCTGCACCCTCAGTGACCGGAGTGTGAAGTGTGTATGAGGAGCAATGGCGCACAGCTGCAGTGCTGTGCGCTACCTTGGTGAAGACTGATGTCTTCTGCCGCCGATTTTCCGGACCTCTTCTTGCTTCTGGCTCTGTAAGGGGGACGGCGGCGCGGCTCCGGGACCGAACACCAAGGCTGGGCCTGCGGTCGATCCCTCTGGAGCTAATGGTGTCCAGTAGCCTAAGAAGCCCAAGCTGGCTGCAAGCAGGCAGGTTCGCTTCTTCTCCCCTTAGTTCCTCGCTGCAGTGAGCCTGTTGCCAGCAGGTCTCACTGAAAATAAAAAACCTAATTCTATACTTTCTTTCTAGAAGCTCAGGAGAGCCCCTAGTGTGCATCCAACCTCGGCCGGGCACAAAATCTAACTGAGGCTTGGAGGAGGGTCATAGTGGGAGGAGCCAGTGCACACCAGGTGACCTAAAGCTTTCTTTAGTTGTGCCCAGTCTCCTGCGGAGCCGCTATTCCCCATGGTCCTTATGGAGTTCCCAGCATCCACTAGGACGTCAGAGAAATAAATGTTTGTGAAATGAAACGGTCTTATAAAATATAAATGAATGTCACAGGAATTCAGTCGCCATTTAATTCTTTTACCTCGACCTGGATCATTTTCCAAGGCAAACTACAGCAGGAACGAGTATTAAGTTAGACGTAGCTATAGATTAACCTTTTTTGACTGGTTTGGGTATAGGACAATTCAAAATCAAAATTCTAGACTGCACAATAATCTGGTGAAAATCCATGTGTAACTGCCTTTACTATGTAATATATTTGGTATTATCCAAGTACTGTATATCTGTATATCGCAATATTATTTGGCTAGCAATACATATAAAATATATAGGTCTCATATTAAAATAAGATCAGAAATTTAGCTGAAAATCAAATTCAAATCAAATTTTGGTTTAATTTGTAGATCATGGCCTGCACATGGATTCTGCTAGCAAAACGTAATAAAGATCTCAGAAAACCTGAAGCAGAGAAGAAAATACTGCTTTGCCTCTTACTTTTATCCCATCTGTTGCGTTGTGGACAACAGTTGTTTGAGGTTCCTAAAAAAAAAAAAAAAAGTGAAGAGGAAAAGTCAAATATTGCAAGGAAAATGTTGTACAGAAATGACAGGCAGAACAACAGGAAGACTGCGGCAGTAGCCGCGTGTACAGCAGATACAACACAGACTCCACGCACAGTAGAACAGAAGTCACTGCACTACAGTCCTCATGGATGCTACAAATACAGTACTTGTGGATGTAAGGACAGTATTTAATTGAACTTCGTGTACTGATCAACACTAGTGAGTTAATTATCATCAACATTATGTATAGGGGGAAAAAACAAACATTAGAGGCATTTTTAATTTACAAAAGTCCAATTTTATAAGGCCATCACATTATACACTGTATGTACTCCTAACATTTGGACGAAAACTGGGAAATACTGTCAGATACAGTATGATGGCAAAATGAAAAGTGCAGCAGAAACATTTAGTGATCTGCAATATCCTCATTACTATTTGAGTTTCTGAAACCTGGTAAATGTGGACATATGTATACATATTCAGTCACAATACGATAAAACAAACAAGAAAAAAGGAAAACACAAGAAAGTTCTGTAAGTGCCAGAAAACAGCCACGCAAGACATGTGATGAACTCACACACCCCAAACAGGCACCAATACATTAGATTATCAAAACCTGCAAGAGAGCAGTGAAGTTGTGTAATATTCCAAGAACATTCGAATAGAGACAAAGGCCATGAAGAACGAAATGCTATGAGATATTGGCATCTTGAAATACTATATAATGCAGAGGTTCTCAAACCCAGTGCTCAAGGAGCCCCTTACGGACCAGATCTTAAGTTTATCCATGCTTGGCTACATGTGACTTAATTAGCACCTCAGGCAATTAGATTTAATCATCTGTTCTGAGCCATGGATATATATTTTAAACCTGGACCGTTGGGGTGCCTTGATGACAGCGTTTAAGAACCTCTGATATAATATAAATAACCAAATTTACTACATGATTAAAACAATAGGGTTATTACCTTTTCCAGTACTATACATTTTATATTTTAATTTGTATTCAATCATTAATTGATCTGTTTGCTCTGAGGTGTTACAAGTAGATGTTCGCTGGAATACATGGTCTTTGCCTTCATTCTGTAGGGTTAATTCTCAAACAGCTATGGGTGATTGATGGGCCATAAGAACAATTTAATCTACAATGAAGTTTCATTATCTACAAACTGTACTATAGAATGGTGATATGGACATAACTGTGCAATTAAGGCCATTTATGCTTAAATGCGACCCATCTCTGCCACAGCCACATGAAAATGACTCAGTTACCATGAAAAGAAGTTAATACCTGTGTGAAGCTGATCAACCAAACAAAACCAAAATCCAGGGTAAGAGTTAGTTGTAAACAGTTTTCACAATAACCAATGGTGAAAATGACACACAGTGGAGAGCATGATTGGGGTCAATGGTACTAGTCTGGTGACTGCATGCATACCTCGACAATGAAGGCATGAGATCCACCATATTCTGACTGTGGGGAATTCCACTTTCTAGAACATGGTAAAATCTAAAATTACTTTATGACAACATAAGTTACCTTTCATAAAATCTATTAAGGATGGCCAAATGTCCCATGTGATGGTAAATACTAACCAAATACCCCTCTAAAGTGAGTTGTTCATACGAAGTCCCTCCTCTGTAAATTGTACATCTACCCCGTAAAATGAGTAACACTATAACAAGCCGTACCTCATCCTTGCTGATTACAGTTTTGTAAATTGGATTTAACAATAAACATAATGTTATGTTGAGTTCTATTTAACAGAATGACCCTTTGAATCTGATGTACTATCTTTTGTAGTAAAAGTTTCATAGGTTTGGTGCATAGGGGCTAGATGGTATCCTAAATAAGTAATCTATGCATCCTAATTGACACTCCTCTATCAATTCTGTTTCTGCAATTGAAAATACAGAATTCAGAATTGATTTGATTAAGACTGAAGAACATAGGTTCCATGTAACAATATTATTGAGAATGGATTTATTCTAAAACTTTAGTGCAAGGCTCTTTTTTAGAGAATGCAGTACCAGCTTAGTAAACCATGACGATGAGTTAGGTCCCATGTTAGTGTTTTCCTTACCATACCTATGCCAGATGCAGCTGGACACCTGGATCCTTTACCTTTTCACCACTGAATATAGTCACTGAAACTGTCTTACAATGCTGTGACTTCAGGCAGTGAAAAGGTTAGGGGACTGCATTAAATTAATTTGCAGACACCAGTCATTTGGGAATTCCAGGAGGCCATTGCCAATTCCCTTCCCAGCATGTTTCAGAGGAAAAAGACAGTAACCATATACCACAAACAAATTAAAACATGAACACAAGAGCAAAAGTAAAATAAAATGCAAACATGAATTTTGGATGTCACAGCACAAGCAGCATTCCCACTGCTCAATCCCAGACATTGAAAACCCAGAAATAATAGTAGACGGGGATTATACCATTGTTGTCTGCAATGGGGGGTTTTCTTTTGCTGGGCTTACTATGCTGTTTTTGTTGTTGGTCTGCGGCTGAGATAGAAAAACAGATGGTTTAGTCCTGCTGATGGGGTGAACTGGTTTAAGCTGTCACAATAAAAAGGTTTTGGTTTTCTCCTCCCAAAGACACACATACTGGAGAAAACAGCAGTTTACTCTGGAACCAGAAAGGATGGATATTTAACAATGCTGCCAAATGATATGAAGAGCAATGGGACAGAAACATACTGAAAATGTTTTGTAGCCATAGTGATCACTTAATTTACTAATAAAACCACTAGTGGATAATGTAACACAAAGACAAAAATACATAGCGGATGTGATACACACTATAACTCGTGTAAGACTTGGCATAAAGTCTAATAAGAAACTGACAATGGTAAAACAGCACAGACGACAGAAGAATAGGTATGGTCGTGATATGGTAGCCAAGCTGGGACAATAGCATGGGTAGTGCGTGATAGGCTGAATACAAGGTCCAGAGTCTTGCCCTCCACAAGTAGTATATCTATAATTCTCAGCGAATCAGTGTCTGGAGAGGGATCTGCAGCTTGGCCACACACACTTGCTATTTATGTGTCACCATGACAACAATCCCTCAGTGGGAAACATGTCCATGTAAGACAGTTATGTCTGTAATCACCTATTTGAGGTAATTAAAATGTAAACTGTATATTTTGCAGAATTACCTCATATGTACAAATACTGACCAACCTGTGATGCACCAAAATAATTTTAAGAATACCATACTTATCACGTTACAAGTGACCTCTTCCTGACTATGAGTTATCAAATGTCATTTTTATTCTAAATTGCCCTATAACAGTCCTATTTTGTCCCAATAAAAAAAATGTAAACCTGAGTTCTTATTAAAGGGTCTAGAAATGATACACCTGCTTTAGTACAATTTAGTTGGAAAATATTTGTGTATAAAGCTTACTGCAGTCGACACAAAGAAAGCATTAGCTGACGCTCACAAGCATTACCCGATAAACAGAATCATATAGTAGGAGATCCAACTAAGCTTTTGCAAAATCCCACTGCATAGTAAGGAACGCTCCTTAAATGCAAACTTTCAATTCCTCATTTTAATAATCTTGCATCTAAAGAGAAAATTTGTTTCTGCACTGCTCCGCAAATTTAGGAGAACCGCTTTCCTGGCTTCAAATGATGTCCGGAACAGCCCCACTGCGTCCAACTCCTCTCGTCAACCTACAGTACTGTATGCAAACTTCTGCTCCTGTACAAAGCACTTATCTTGCTCTGCAAACATGTAACCTTTACGGAAATACTGCACAAAGCAGGTCAAAAGCTGGCATTACACTTTTGTGCATGCAGTGTGTGTGCAAAAAAACAAAAAAGTCAGTCTAGAGAAATATGAGGAGTGAGAAAATTCCTGCTCTAAAAAGGTAAAAAACAAAAACAACTACAGTGCCTTAACAGAGATAGCTACTTACATTCACTATCCAACATTACAGACAAATCTGCCATTGGGTGATAATCCTGTTATGGTGGAATTTTGATCCAACATTCCCTATCATCCACTAGCTAGCCAGGTATGCTAGATGCTGTATGCGGCAAAAAAAATCTATCCAACTACATAAAACATTTTTAATTTATGTATGTTTTATGGTGTCACTTTTATGAAAACTGGCTCACAGGCATACTTGTAAAAAATGTAAAAATAAAAGGTCTGTAACAGCAAGTAACCGCATTTGTCCGCCCACATATTTTATCCTTCAAATTAGAAGACTAACCATGATTTGCTTCTGCATACTCTAAGCTCTGCCGCCTGCACAAATCGCTCATGTCACATTAGCCCTTCTTATTCAGATTACTTGAAATATTGAAATAAAAGGCCAGACTGATTGTCATAGAGTCATAGGTGGAGTACTTATTGTGCCGTTATCTGTACACCCAACTTAATAAATTGTAATGACACTGTGTTGTGAATTAGCAAAGAAATAAGCAAGCCCATAATATATATATATATATATATATATATATATATATATATATTTATTTTCAGTCTGCTATTAATAACTGATAAATCTTCTAATTACCCAGTGACTACCATGGAAACCACATGCACATGGTACATCTACTGTGTTCACAATATAGAAAAGTGGCCACCATAAGAACACAAGGAGGATTAATATGCAAATGCTAATGTCAGCCCTCCCCCTGTGCACTGCATGTGACAGAGTACAAGCAATGAAAACAGTCGCTGAGAGAACAAGCGCTGAGAACGGTCATGGACAGTGCAACTATGTTGGCAGTTCTGAACATTCCATCATCAGTGCACAAGCAACACTTGTTACAGCCCATGGGCTGATCAGTGTTTTCTTCTAAAATCTGTCTAACTTGGTCTCTGTGGTTGTGAATCTGCCGTTAGGAAGGAAGCTGCTTTCACTGACACGCCCGTGACACTCCCAAAACATGCCCATAAGATGGCCTGCTGCGTAAACACTTAAGGCCACCACTCAATAACACCCATGGTTATGCACCACAAACTCTACTGAAAGCAACTCTGGGTCTAATTTAGATGCATTTGCAAAGCGGCTATAGATCACAAATTGGTCGATGTATTCTTACTGCGCATGTATCTGAACCGCAGTGCGCATGCACAGCTAGTGGCTAGCAATTGCAGTCGCACCAAGGAATTCGTTGCAAAGTGAGTGACAGTAAGTTGGCGTTTGGGGTGGTAACGAGGAGTGGTCGGCAGGTATGTCATTGCTGTTCAGACTCCATTTTCTAGGCGCACATAATTAAGCAGTTGCGATCAAACGGGCCTCATTTGCTCCCATCTTGCTCCTCTCCAATCTTTCCTCAACTCCGCAGCTAGGCTTATCTTTCTCTACCGCCGCTCCACATCTGCCACTGCCCTTCAACAAAATCTGTACTGTCTCCCATTCCCCTACAGAATCCTCTTCAAACTCCTCACCCTCACATACAAGGCCATCTCTAATTCCACTGCTCCCTACATCTCCAACCTCCTCTCCCTTCATACTCCCTCCCGCCCCATACGGTTGGCCAAAGACTGTTGCCTCTCCTCTGCCCTGGTCCTTGCTTTCCATGCTCGAGTTCAAGATTTTGCCCATACTGCACCTCTTCAGTGGAACGCGCTCCCCCGCTACATTAGACTCTCCCTGACCATGCAAAGCTTCAAACCGGCACTAAAACCCCACCTATTCATCAAAGCTTACCCTTCCGATGCAAAACCTAGTCCTGAGGCTGCTCCTCCATCCCCCTGCCTCATGCCTTGAACATCTCTGCTTTGCTTACATACTGCCATCAGGCTACCTCCCGCTTGCTTGCACCTCATAGCATCTGTCTGTCGCACCTTCCCACTAGATTGTTAGCTCTTCAGAACAGGGCCTTCTTTACTCTTGTTGTCAAAGCCCTCTTCTCAACACATTTAACTCACAGCTCTCTCCTACTCAGCGACCATCTTTATCCGCTTCTTCTCCTGCTGGTAATGGCTCATCTCTTTCTATGGCCACCAGCCCAAAGTAGTACCATGATTACTTACATCTTAGCTGTATTATGTTTGAGAATTGTGGTGCTCTTTGTTAACTGTACTCTATTTTTGTTATTTATTTACTGTAATGCTAAGTTTTGTCTCCCTGTACTGTCCTTTGTACGGCGCTGCGAAACACTTGTGGCGCCTTATAAATAAAATTTAATAATAATAATAACAATACTTGCTACAGGAGAGCCCTGAGCATCCCGGGAGAGCAGCTTAGCCTGCACATCTACAGAGGCACTCAGACTCTGCGGCATGGCCAAAATTGCAACAATGGTACCGATGAATCAGCAGTTATACGCCAAAAGATGGAAACTATGTGTTTTGTGTCTGTCTGTGTGCCGTCATTCTCCCCCTCCTGCCCCCCCCCCCCCCCTGAAATCACATGGCATTCTAAAGTAGGGTACACACTAGATGATATGTTGTCCGATCTGGCAGATCGGACCGACATATCGGTCACATTGTCTAGTGTGTACCCACAACTCCATGCTCCCGCAGGTTGTTTGCAGGGATGTCCCATCGGGCATACCAATGACCAGATGCAGGGAAATGCAGCAACGAACGATAGAACGTTCAGTGCGTATGGCATGGCCGATGTATTGTTTTATCAACCGCAGGGCTAACAACATAAATCTTGGGGCCCAGTACAGTGACATCTCTTGGGCCCCTTCAGATTATATCCCTGGTTAGCCAGAACAATTCACAAGTATTTAGTGCAGGCCACACACACACACACACACACACACACACACACACACACACACACACACACACACACACACACACACACACAGATTTCACAGTTTAAATTTAAAATTGGCATAACAAAGTTGTGTAAGCCAAAAATGCAACTGCACTGTCTGACAACAATCCGACCAAAATATTCATATTATTATAGTGTAAATACAGTCAGAAGATGAGCACAGATGCTCACTATCGGGAATCTGTGTGCAGTCAACTTCCGACTGCACTATCAGGTTCCAGACATTCCAAAAGTGAACAGTTGCTTGGCTATGGCAGCAGAAATGCCCCATCTCACCAATTTAAACTAATAAATCAA
Source organism: Pseudophryne corroboree (assembly GCF_028390025.1). Lineage (NCBI taxonomy): Eukaryota > Metazoa > Chordata > Amphibia > Anura > Myobatrachidae > Pseudophryne > Pseudophryne corroboree. Next base: position 576,459,029 of record NC_086446.1, read on the forward strand.
ACTGGACACAGGTCAATGTGTTACCAAGTTAACACAGATGACATGAGTAAATGCCAGTCTGATGCTAATACAGTGGTGAAAAAGTCTGGGTACCTATTATTAGAGTGCCAATATTAGAGAAGTGACGCAAAGACGTTGCATTGCAGATGTGAGTATGCAGTGTACCACAACGTTTTCCCTCTTTATCCCCACATACTGTAGCTGGTTTCCTCAGTAAAACAGTATACAGACATCCCCCTTCCCTTTCATAGCTGCATACCCTCAGAGCTGTATTACAGAGATAGTATGTTTCTTGGGGCCTCTGATTTGGAAGTTAAGCAAAAAAAGAAAGTAACTGTATCTGGAACAAACCATGATGCCATGCAGGGTAAATACTGGCTATTTTGGCATGTAGCCCACAAATGTTAGACAGGTTTAATTCGACACTGCAATTTAGATTTAATTCAGTTACAGTAGATTCAAATCTAAATCCCTCTGCATGTTACATCTGACCCACATGCAGTCCAACATGGTTTTTCCCAGGTGCACAGTTACTTGTCCTTTTTTTTTTTTTTTTTTTACTTCCATAACATAATTAGGCCCTAAGTACATAGAACAACCTACCATCACATTACGGGACTTTGAGACACTAGCTATATGCAAAACTCCCAAATGTCCCGATTGGGTGTGGATGATTATATCTACAGTAAAAAGGTCTACAGGCAATAAGTCTACCACTAATGGTAGACATACATTCGGTTGACAGGGTTAAAAGGTCGACATAGAATAGGTACACAGAAGAAAAGGTTTACAGGGTCAAAAGGTTGACATGGAAATGGTCGGCACAAAAAATGGTAGACACTTTTTTTTTGGGGGGGGGGGGGGGGGTTGTTACTTTTCTGCCACAAACAAGCCCCAGTAGTGTACCACGTTCGCTCGCCATGCTTCGGACAAGTATGTTCAGCACAGGTTACTATACCACAAGCATGGTAAAGTATGATAAAGTTGTTAAAAGTAAACAAAAAAAAAATGTGTCAACCTCTGGCATGTCGACCTTTTGAACGGTCGACCTTTTACATGTTGAACTTTTGACTCTGTTGACCAAATGCATGTCTACCAATAGTGGTGGACCTATTGAATGTAGAGTTTTTAATGTATATTTATAGACAGGTTACCATCCCAATTTTGGCGGGACATTCCTAGAAAAACGGGACTGTCCTGCCAAAATCGGGACAGTTGGAAGGTATGCATATAGCTATGGGTGGGTTTACACACACCACCAGGTTCCTGTTTGCCCCACTATGTGCACAGATCTTCTATGTCGTAACAAGAATGTTGTACTGAAGTCAGTCTTGCTTAGTGATATTCCTCTGAAAGACTATACGGCCGCCAATTACTTGAGCTGTGACAATACAGTAACCTAACGGTATAAAATGTCTGCAGCACTGTAAAGCACGGACACCTCATAAGACTCTAGACAAAAAGCTACAAGGATAATTGCAGTTTGCACCAGTGAGGAATATAAATGTGGACCACAAAGAGTAGAAGCTTGCCAGCAAATATGTACAGTCTATATATACTGTAACATGTGTAATGTATTGCCTGAAGTAAGCTTTCCCTTTAGCATATGTTCATTTATATCTTAACTCCCCATCACTGGAAGGGGTTAAACTCTCCCAGCAATTTATTTTTAACTGAAACAACAGCTCATCCAGATGTCCATGGAGTATGAGTCACTACATATTAAGTTTCCTATCACAGCTCTACTAAGAGGTTTGTAATGTCAGAACCAACAGAGCTGCAGTTTCAAGTAATCTTTTACAAAGAAATCTCTGACAGTGCTGCCCTGACTGCATCCTAGCAGCTGACTAGCTTGAGGATCAATTGGCTGTAGTGAAATAATTAAGAAGGCAGGTAGATTTGTGGGCAAGGAGCCAAAAGCTTAAGGGTGACATTATGTGCACAGACCAACAGCTCTACGGCCTGAGGTGCCCAAACACACAGAAAATCCTCAAGCTGATACGGTGGTTTCAGACTTCACAGTCAAATGTGATGACTGGATCACCATCTAATGGCAATACTTTGGCATTATAGGATCCAACTGCTCAACCCCATTCTGAACCTTTCCACCTTAGGCTGAACTGGTCATTGTTCAGGGCATTTGATGTTCTGGTTCAGCGGCGCCATCAGCCTACTTATGGCAGTCCTTTAAGGAAGACTGTAGCGCTCACTCAACATTACTACCAACATTATTTTTCAACTGGGTCACTCTGTGCTTCATGCATATATCACAGTCATTTCTGAACTGAATGAACCTGAAATGAAGGCCTATGGTTATTTTAGTTTAACTTAATGTATCCCTATTGAGAATTCTGGCAGAGTGTGGGATAGCCTTTACTGTATTGCAAAAAAACAAAAACAAAAAACAACAACAAATAACCCCACTAAACTAATCATTGAGCATTTTTCTTCCATAGATTTTCCAGACACAAATTTACCAGAATTGTCTGTCTCCTTGAAGTCATTTCCAATGTCCTGCCGCTAAAGCTACCCATAAACAAGCAGATAACATCACTTGACCAGTAAGTCTGGCAACCAGGTTCATCGGGTAGATCCCAATTCCAGGTCCAATGACTGCACATAATGGAAGATCACGACCTATGCTATGCCTCTTTACATCTCTAAAAGCATTGAATTTATAAGACAAATACCCCTGCTTCGTCGTCCGCAAAGAGTATGGATGCATATACTGAACACAGGTGTACATCTCTTCTAGATAATTAAGTCACTAATAATGTAACATTTACTTATTCTATATGTTAAACTACCACGCTTATCTTATGCTAGCAGTTCTCATCTACACCTCTGATGTCTAGCAGTAGTGAGTACGTAGTGCTGGTCTGTAATTTGTTACTTGTCTGAATGGGGGCATTTTACATGATAAAACACTATAATTTCCATCTTTTATTGCAGTTATTAGTTACAGCTATTTGCTAGTAGTGGCTGTGCGTT